>NC_060139.1:1121762165-1122062635 GCF_021461385.2 Schistocerca piceifrons | reverse complement strand
TGTTTGTGGTTTGCTTTGAGCGTTTCCTGTGTGATCAGTATTCGATTCCGATGCACAACTGCTGCTTCCCTCTATGCCTTGGACCTTCACATTGACGACGAAATACAGATATTGTGTCGGGATTAAATACAAAAGGCAGAATGCCGACTTGAGTACAAGAAGAGTCAATCTCCTCGTTGTTTGTGCTTTTGCTTTGAGCGATTCCTGGGAGATCAGTATTGCATTCCGAACAAACTGCAGCTTTACTCTATCCCCTGGACTTTCACATTGACGATGAAACACAGCTATTGCGTCGGGATTTAATACAAAACGCACAATGCCGACCTAAGTACAAGGAGAGTCAATCCTCTCGTTTTTTGTGGTTTGCTTTGAGCGTTTCCTGGGAGATCAGTATTAGATTCCGATGCACTACTGCAGCATTACTCTATCCCTTGGACCTTCACATTGACGATGAAACACAGAAATTGCGTTGGGATTTAATAAAAAACGCAGAAAGATGACTTAAGTACAAGAAGTGTAATTCTTCTCATTGTTTGTGGTTTGCTTTGAACGTTTCTTTTGAGATCAGGATTAGATTCCGATGCACTACTGCAGCTATACTCAATTCCTTGGACCTTCACATTGACGATGAAACACAAAAATTGCTTCGGGATTTAATACGAAAGTCACAAAGCCGACTTTAGAGCATGAGGAGTAAATCTTCTCATTGTTTGTGGTTTGCTTTCAGCGCTTCCTGCGTGATCAGTATTAGATTCCGATGCACTACTGCAGCTTTACTCTATCCCTTTGACGTTCACATTGACGATGAAACACAGAAATTGCGTCAGGTTTTAATACAAATGCACAATGCCGACTAAAGTACAAGAGGAGAAAAACTTCTCGTTGTTTGTGGTTTGCTTTGAGAGTTACCAGGGAGATCATTATTAGCTTCCGATGCACTACTGCAGCTTTACTCTATCCCATGGAATTTCTCATTGACGATGAAACACAGAAATTGCGTCGGGATTTCATGCAAAAGGCAGAATGCCGACTAGAGTACAAGAATAGTCAATCTTCCCATTGTTTGTGGTTTGCTTTGAGCGTTTCCATTGAGATCTGTATTAGATTCCGTTGCACAAATGCTGCTTTACCCTAAGCCGTGGGCCTTCACAATGACGACGAAACACTGATATTGCGTCGGGACTAAATACAAAAGGCAGAACGCCGTCTTGATTACAAGAAGAGTCAATCTTCTCATTGTTTGTGGATTGCTTTGAGCGTTTCCTGGGAAATCAGTATTAGAGTCCGATGCACTACTGCAGCTTTACTCTATACCATGCACATTCACATTTACGATGTAACACAGAAATTGCGTCGGGATTTAATAGAAAATGCACAATGCCGACTTAAGTACACTAAGAATAAATCTCCTCATTGTTTGTGATTTGCTTTGAGCGTTTCCTGGGAGATAAGTATTAGATTCAGATGCACTACTGCAGCTTTACTCTATCCCTTGGTCCGTCACATTGACGATGAAACACAGAAATTGCGTCGGGATTTAATACAAAACGCACAATGCCGACTTAAGTACTAGAAGAGTAAATTTTCTCATTGTTTGTGGTTTGCTTGATCGCTTCCTGCGAGATCAGTATTAGATTCCGATGCACTACTACTGCTTTACTCTATACCTTGGACCTTATCACTGACGATCAAACACAGAAATTAAGTCGGGATTTAATACAAAAAGCACAATGCCGACTCAAGTACAAGAAGAGTAAATCTTCTCACTGTTTGTTGTTTGCTTTGAGCGTTACCTGGGAGATCGGTATTAGATTCCGATGCACTAATGCAGCTTTACGTAATCCCTTGGACCTTCACATTGACGATGAATCACAGAAAATGCGTTGGGGTTTAATACAAAAGGCACAATGCCGACTTAAGGACAAGAAGAGTAAATCTCCCCATTGTTTCTGGTTTGCTTTGAGTGTTACCTGGGTGATCGGTATTAGATTCCGATGCACGTTTGCAGCTTTTATCTATTCCTTGGACCTTCACATTGACGACGAAGCGCAGAAATTGCGTCGGGATTTACTACAAAATGCACAAGCCGACTTAAGTACAAGAAGAGTAAATCTCCTCATTGTTTGTGCTTTTGCTTAGAGCGTTTCCTGGGAGATCATTATTAGTTTCCGATGCACTACTGCAGCTTCACTCTATCCCCTTGACCTTCACATTGGCGACGAAACACAGAAATTGCGTCGGGATTTAATACAAAAGGCACAATCCCGACTTCAGTACAGGAAGATTCAATCTTCTAATTGTTTGTGGTTTGCTTTGAGCGTTTCCTGGGAGATCAGTATTAGATTCCGATGCACTACTGCAGCATTACTCTATCCCTTGGACCTTCACATTGACTATGAAACACAGAAATTGCGTTGGAATTTAATAAAAAACGCAGAAAGATGACTTAAGTACAAGAAGTGTAATTCTTCTCATTGTTTGTGGTTTGCTTTGAACGTTTCTTTTGAGATCAGGATTAGATTCCTATGCACTACTGCAGCTTTACTCACATCTTTGGACCTTCACATTGACGATGAAACACAGAAATTGCTTCGGGATTTAATACCAAAATTACAATGCCGAATTCAGTGCAAGAGGAGTGAATCTTCTCATTGTTTGTGGTTTGCTTCCAGCGTTTCCTGGGTGATCGGTATTAGATTCAGATGCACTACTGCAGCTTTACTGTATTCCTTTGACCTCCGCATTGGCAATGAAAATCAGAATTTGCGTCGTGGTTTAATAAAAAAGGCACAATGCCGACTTAAGTACAAGATGAGAGAATCTTCTCATAGTTTGTGGTTTGCTGTGAGTGTTTCCTGGGAGATCGGTATTAGATTCCGATGCACTACAGCAGCTTTACTCTATCCCTTGGACCTTCACATTGACGATGAAACACAGATATTGCGTCGGGATTTAATACAAAATGCACAATCCCGACTTGAGTACAGGAAGAGTCAATCTTCTAATTGTTTGTGGTTTGCTTTGAGCGTTTCCTGTGTGATCAGTATTCGATTCCGATGCACAACTGCTACTTTCCTATATGCCTTGGACCTTCACATTGACGACGAAACACAGATATTGCGTCGGGATTTAATACAAAAGGCAGAATACCGACTTGAGTACAAGAAGAATCAATCTCCTCATTGTTTGTGCTTTTGCTTTGAGCGATTCCTGGGAGATTAGTATTAGATTCCGAACACTACTGCAGCATTACTCTATCCCTTGGACCTTCACATTGACGATGAAACACAGCAATTGCGTCTGCATTTGAAAAAAAAGGCACATTGACGACTTAAGAACTAGAAAATAAAATCTTCTTATTGTGTGTGGTTAGCTTTGAGCGTTACCTGGGAGATCAGTATTAGATTCCGAACACTACTGCAGCATTACGCTATCACTTGAACCTTCACATTGACGATGAAAAACAGGAATTGCGTTGGGATATAATAAAAAACGCAGAATAATGACTTAAGTACAAGAAGATTAAATCTTCTTATTGTTGTGGTTTGCTTTGAACGTTTCATGTGAGATCAGTGTTAGATTCCCATGCACTACTGCAGATTTTCTCTATCCCTTGGACCTTCACATTGACGATGAAACACAGAAATTGCGTCGGGATTTAATACAAAAGGCACAATCCCGACTTGAGTACAGGAAGAGTCAATCTTCTAATTGTTTGTGGTTTGCTTTGAGCGTTTCCTGTGTGATCAGTATTCGATTCCGATGCACAACTGCTGCTTCCCTCTATGCCTTGGACCTTCACATTGACGACGAAATACAGATATTGTGTCGGGATTAAATACAAAAGGCAGAATGCCGACTTGAGTACAAGAAGAGTCAATCTCCTCGTTGTTTGTGCTTTTGCTTTGAGCGATTCCTGGGAGATCAGTATTGCATTCCGAACAAACTGCAGCTTTACTCTATCCCCTGGACTTTCACATTGACGATGAAACACAGCTATTCCGTTGGGATTTAATACCAAACGCACAATGCCGACCTAAGTACAAGAAGAGTCAATCCTCTCGTTTTTTTGGTTTGCTTTGAGCGTTTCCTGGGAGACAGTATTAGATTCCGATGCACTACTGCAGCATTACTCTATCCCTTGGACCTTCACATTGACGATGAATCACAGATATTGCGTTGGAATTTAATAAAAAACGCAGAAAGATGACTTAAGTACAAGAAGTGTACTTCTTCTCATTGCTTGTGGTTTGCTTTGAACGTTTCTTGTGAGATCAGGATTAGATTCCGATGCACTACTACAGCTATACTCAATTCCTTGGACCTTCACATTGACGATGAAACACAGAAACTGCTTCGGGATTTAATACGAAAGTTACAATGCCAACTTCAGAGCATGGGGAGTAAATCTTCACATTGTTTGTGGTTTGCTTTCAGCGCTTCCTGGGTGATCAGTATTAGATTCCGATGCACTACTGCAGCTTTACTCTATCCCTTTGACGTTCACATTGACGATGAGACACAGAAATTACGTCATTTTAATACAAATGCACAATGCCGACTAAAGTACAAGAGGAGAAAAACTTCTCGTTGTTTGTGGTTTGCCTTGAGCGATACCTGGGAGATCATTATTAGCTTCCGATGCACTACTGCACCTTTACCCTATCCCATGGAATTTCACATTGACGATGAAACACAGAAATTGCGTCGGGGTTTAATATAAAAGGCACAATGCCTACTTAAGTACGAGATGAGAGAAACTTCCCATAGTTTGTGGTTTGCTGTGATAGTTTCCTGGGAGATCGGCACTAGATTCCGATGCACTACTGCAGCTTTACTCTATCCCTTGGACCTTCACATTGACGACGAAACACAGATATTGCGTCGGGATTAAATCCAAAGGCAGAATGCCGACTTGAGTACAAGAAGAGTCAATCTCCTCATTGTTTGTGCTTTTGCTTTGAGCGATTTCTGGGAGATCAGTATTAGATTCCGAACAATACTGCAGTTTTAATCTATCTCCTGGACTTTCACATTGACGACGAAACACAGCTATTGCGTCGGGATTTAATACAAAACGCACAATGTCGACCGAAGTACAAGAAGAGTCAATGTTCTCGTTTTTTGTGGTTTGCTTTGAGCGTTTCCTGGGAGATCAGTATTAGATTCCGATGCACTACTGCAGCTTTACTCTATCCCTTTGACATTCGCATTGACGATGAAACTAAGAAATTGCGTCGGGGTTTAATCAAATATGCACAATGCCCACTTAAGGACAAGAAGAGAGAATCTGCTCATTGTTTGTGGTTTGCTTTGAGTGTTTCCTGGGAGATCGGTATTAGATTCCGATGCACTATTGCAGCTTTACTCTATCCCTTGGACCTTCACATAGATGATGAAACTCAGAATTTGCGTCGGGAGATATTAAAAAAGGCACAATGCCTACTTAAGTACAGGATGAGAGAGTCTTCTCATTGTTTGTGGTTTGCGTTGTGTGTTTCCTGGGAGATCGGTATTATATTCCGATGCACTACTGCAGCTTTACGTTATCCCTTGGACCTTCACATTGACGATGAAACGCAGAAATTGCGTCGGGATTTAATACAAAAGCCACAATGCCGACTTAAGTACAAGAAGACGAAATCTCCTCACTGTTTGTGGTTTTGCCTTGAGCGTTTCCTGGGAGATCAGTATTATATTCCGATGCACTACTGCAGCTTTACCCCATCATTTAACCTTCGCATTGACGATGGAACACAAAAATTGCGTCGGGATTTACGCCAAAAGGCACAATGCCGACTTAAGTACAAGAACAGTAAATCTTCTTATTGTATTTGGTTTGCTTTGAGCGTTACCTGGGAGATCAGTATTAGATTCCGAACACTACTGCAGCATTACTCTATCCCTTGGACTTTCACATTGACGATGAACCACAGACATTGCGTCGGGATTTAATACATGAGGCAAACTGCTGTCATAAGTACAAGAAGAGTAAATATTCTCACTGATTGTGGTTTGCTTTGAGCGTTTCCTGGGAGATAATTATTAGATTCCGATGCACTACTGCCGCTTTACCCTATACCTTGGACTTTCACATTGCCGATGTATCACAGCAATGGCGTCGGGATTTAATACAGAAGGCACAATGCCAACCTAAGTACAAGAAGAGTCAATCTTCTCGTTGTTTGTGGTTTGCTTTGACCATTTCCTGGGAGATCAGTATTTGATTCCTATGCACTCATGCAGCGTTACTCTATCCCTTAGACCTTCACAATGACGATGAAACACAGAAATTGCGTTGGAATTTAATAAAAAACGCAGAACGATGACTTAAGTACAAAAAGTGTAAATCTTCTCATTGTTTGTGGTTTGCTTTGAACGTTTCTTGTGAGATCAGTATTAGATTCCGATGCACTACTGCAGCTTTATTCTATCCCTTTGACATTCGCATTGACGATGAAGCTCAGAATTTGCTTCGGGAGTTATTAAAAATGGCACAATGCCTACTTAAGTACAAGATGAGAGAATCTTCTCATTGTTTGTGGTTTGCTTTGTGTGTTTCCTAGGAGATCGGTATTATATTCCGATGTACTACTGCAGCTTTACGCTATCCCGTGGACCTTCACATTGACGATGAAATGCAGAAATTGCGTCGGGATTATATACAAAAGGCACAATGCCAACTTAAGTACAAGCAGAAAAAATCTCCTCACTGTTTGTGTTTTTGCTTAGAGCGTTTCCTGGGAGATCAGTATTAGATTCCGATGCACTACTGCAGCTTTACCCCATCCTTTGACCTTCGCATTGACGATGAAACACAGAAATTACGTCGGGATTTAATACAAAAGGCACAATGCCGACTTAAGTACTAGAACAGTAAATCTTCTTATTGATTTTGGTTTGCTTTGAGCGTTACCTGGGAGATCAGTATTAGATTCCGAACACTACTGTAGCATTACTCTATCCCTTGGACTTTCACATTGACGATGAAACACAGCAATTGCGTCGGGATTTAAAACAAAACGCACATTGACGACTTAAGAACAAGAAAAGTAAATCTTCCTATTGTGTGTGGTTTGCTTTGAGCGTTACCTGGGAGATCAGTATCAGATTCCGAACACTACTGCAGCTTTACTCTATCACTTGAACCTTCACATTGACGATGAAACACAGAAATTGCGTTGGGATTTAAGAAAAAATGCAGAATGATGACTTAAGTACAAGAAGATTAAATCTTCTTATTGTTGTGGTTTGCTTTGAACGTTTCATGTGAGATCAGTGTTAGATTCCGATGCACTACTGCAGATTTACTCTATCCCTTGGACCTTCACATTTGCGATGAAACACAGAAATTGCGTCGGGATTTAATACAAAAGGCACAATCCCGACTTCAGTACAGGAAGATTCAATCTTCTAATTGTTTGTGGTTTGCTTTGAGCGTTTCCTGGGTGATCAGTATTCGATTCCGATGCACAACTGCTGCTTTCCTCTATGCCTTGGACCTTCACATTGACGACGAAATACAGATATTGTGTCGGGATTAAATACAAAAGGCAGAATGCCGACTTGAGTACAAGAAGAGTCAATCTCCTCGTTGTTTGTGCTTTTGCTTTGAGCGATTCCTGGGAGATCAGTATTAGATTCCGAACAATACTGCAGCTTTACTCTATCCCCTGGACTTTCACATTGACGATGAAACACAGCTATTGCGTCGGGATTTAATACAAAACGCACAATGCCGACCTAAGTACAAGGAGAGTCAATCCTCTCGTTTTTTGTGGTTTGCTTTGAGCGTTTACTGGGAGATCAGTATTATATTCCGATGCACTACTGCAGCATTACTCTATCCCTTGGACCTTCACATTGACGATGAAACACAGAAATTGCGTTGGAATTTAATAAAAAACGCAGAAAGATTACTTAAGTACAAGAAGTGTAATTCTTCTCATTGTTTGTGGTTTGCTTTGAACGTTTCTTTTGAGATCAGGATTAGATTCCGATGCACTACTGCAGCTATACTCAATTCCTTGGACCTTCACATTGACGATGAAACACAAAAATTGCTTCGGGATTTAATACGAAAGTCACAATGCCGACTTTAGAACATGAGGAGTAAATCTTCTCATTGTTTGTGGTTTGCTTAGAGTGTTTACTGCTAGATCGGTATTTGAATCCGATGCACTACTGCAGCTTCACTGTATCCCCTTGACCTTCACATTGACGATGAAACACAGAAATAGCGTCGGGATTTATTACAGAAGGCACAATGCCGACTTAAGTACAAGAAGAGTATATCTTCTCATTGTTTGTGGTTTGCTTTGAGCGTTGCCTGGGAGATCAGTATTAGATTCCGATGCACAACTGCAGCTTTACTCTATCCATTGGAAATTCACATTGACGATGAAACATAGAAATTGCGTCGGGATTTAATACAAAAGGCATAATGCCAACTTAAATACAAGAAGTGTAAATCTTTTCATTGTTCGTATTTGCTTTTAGCGTTTCCTGGCAGATCAGTATTAGATTCCGATGCACTACTGCAGCTTTATTCTATCCCTTTGACATTCGCATTGACGATGAAGCTCAGAATTTGCTTCGGGAGTTATTAAAAATGGCACAATGCCTACTTAAGTACAAGATGAGAGAATCTTCTCATTGTTTGTGGTTTGCTTTGTGTGTTTCCTAGGAGATCGGTATTATATTCCGATGTACTACTGCAGCTTTACGCTATCCCGTGGACCTTCACATTGACGATGAAACGCAGAAATTGCGTCGGGATTATATACAAAAGGCACAATGCCAACTTAAGTACAAGCAGAAAAAATCTCCTCACTGTTTGTGTTTTTGCTTAGAGCGTTTCCTGGGAGATCAGTATTAGATTCCGATGCACTACTGCAGCTTTACCCCATCCTTTGACCTTCGCATTGACGATGAAACACAGAAATTGCGTCGGGATTTAATACAAAAGGCACAATGCCGACTTAAGTACTAGAACAGTAAATCTTCTTATTGATTTTGGTTTGCTTTGAGCGTTACCTGGGAGATCAGTATTAGATTCCGAACACTACTGTAGCATTACTCTATCCCTTGGACCTTCACATTGACGATGAAACACAGCAATTGCGTCGGGATTTAAAACAAAACGCACATTGACGACTTAAGAACAAGAAAAGTAAATCTTCCTATTGTGTGTGGTTTGCTTTGAGCGTTACCTGGGAGATCAGTATCAGATTCCGAACACTACTGCAGCTTTACTTTATCACTTGAACCTTCACATTGACGATGAAACACAGAAATTGCGTTGGGATTTAAGAAAAAATGCAGAATGATGACTTAAGTACAAGAAGAATAAATCTTCTTATTGTTGTGGTTTGCTTTGAACGTTTCATGTGAGATCAGTGTTAGATTCCGATGCACTACTGCAGATTTACTCTATCCCTTGGACCTTCACATTTGCGATGAAACACAGAAATTGCGTCGGGATTTAATACAAAAGGCACAATCCCGACTTCAGTACAGGAAGATTCAATCTTCTAATTGTTTGTGGTTTGCTTTGAGCGTTTCCTGGGTGATCAGTATTCGATTCCGATGCACAACTGCTGCTTTCCTCTATGCCTTGGACCTTCACATTGACGACGAAATACAGATATTGTGTCGGGATTAAATACAAAAGGCAGAATGCCGACTTGAGTACAAGAAGAGTCAATCTCCTCGTTGTTTGTGCTTTTGCTTTGAGCGATTCCTGGGAGATCAGTATTAGATTCCGAACAATACTGCAGCTTTACTCTATCCCCTGGACTTTCACATTGACGATGAAACACAGCTATTGCGTCGGGATTTAATACAAAACGCACAATGCCGACCTAAGTACAAGGAGAGTCAATCCTCTCGTTTTTTGTGGTTTGCTTTGAGCGTTTCCTGGGAGATCAGTATTAGATTCCGATGCACTACTGCAGCATTACTCTATCCCTTGGACCTTCACATTGACGATGAAACACAGAAATTGCGTTGGAATTTAATAAAAAACGCAGAAAGATTACTTAAGTGCAAGAAGTGTAATTCTTCTCATTGTTTGTGGTTTGCTTTGAACGTTTCTTTTGAGATCAGGATTAGATTCCGATGCACTACTGCAGCTATACTCAATTCCTTGGACCTTCACATTGACGATGAAACACAAAAATTGCTTCGGGATTTAATACGGAAGTCACAATGCCGACTTTAGAACATGAGGAGTAAATCTTCTCATTGTTTGTGGTTTGTTTTCAGCGCTTCCTGCGTGATCAGTATTAGATTCCGATGCACTACTGCAGCTTTACTCTATACCATGCACATTCACATTTACGATGAAACACAGAAATTGCGTCGGGATTTAATACAAAAAGCACAATGCCGACTTAAGTACACTAAGAATAAATCTCCTCACTGTTTGTGATTTGCTTTGAGCGTTTCCTGGGAGATCAGTATTAGATTCAGATGCACTACTGCAACTTTACTCTATCCTTTGATCTTCGCATTGACGACGAAACTCAGTTTTTTGCGTCGGGATTTTTTAAAAAAGGCACAATGCCTACTTATGTACACTAAGAGTCTATCTTCTCATTGTTTGTGGTTTGCTTAGAGTGTTTACTGCTAGATCGGTATTTGAATCCGATGCACTACTGCAGCTTCACTGTATCCCCTTGACCTTCACATTGACGATGAAACACAGAAATAGCGTCGGGATTTATTACAGAAGGCACAATGCCGACTTAAGTACAAGAAGAGTATATCTTCTCATTGTTTGTGGTTTGCTTTGAGCGTTGCCTGGGAGATCAGTATTAGATTCCGATGCACAACTGCAGCTTTACTCTATCCATTGGAAATTCACATTGACGATGAAACATAGAAATTGCGTCGGGATTTAATACAAAAGGCATAATGCCAACTTAAATACAAGAAGTGTAAATCTTTTCATTGTCCGTATTTGCTTTTAGCGTTTCCTGGCAGATCAGTATTAGATTCCGATGCACTACTGCAGCTTTACTCTATCGGTTGGACCTTTACATTTACGATGAAACACAGAAATTGCATAGGGGTTTAATACAAAAGGCACAATGCCAACTTAAGTACAAGAAAAGTAAATCTTCTCATTGTTTGTGGTTTGATTTGAGCGTTACCTGGGAGATCAGTATTAGATTCCGATGCACTACTGCAGGTTTACTCTATCCCTTGGACCTTCACATTGACGATGAAACACCGTAATTTCGTCGGGATTAAATAAAATATGCACAATGCCGACTTAAGTACAAGAAGAGTGAATCTTCTCATTGTTTGTGGTTTGCTTTGAACATTTCCTGGGAAATCAGAAATAGATTCAGATGCACTACTGCAGCTTTACTGTATCCCTTGGACCATCACATTGACGATGAAACACAGAAATTTCGTCGGTATTTAATACAAAAAGCACAATGCCGACTTAAGTACACGAAGAGTAAATATTCTCATTGTTTGAGGTTGGCTTTGAGCGTTTCCTGAGAGATCAGTATTAGATTCCGATGCACTACTGCAGCTTTACTCTATCCCTAGGACCTTCACATTGGCGATGAAACACAGAAATTGCGTCGGGATTTAATACAAAAGGCACAATCCCGACTTCAGTACAGGAAGATTCAATCCTCTAATTGTTTGTGGTTTGCTTTGAGCGTTTCCTGGGTGATCAGTATTCGATTCCGATGCACAACTGCTGCTTTCCTCTATGCCTTAGACCTTCACATTGACGACGAAATACAGATATTGTGTCGGGATTAAATACAAAAGGCAGAATGCCGAGTTGAGTACAAGAAGAGTCAATCTCCTCGTGGTTTGTGCTTTTGCTTTGAGCGATTCCTGGGAGATCAGTATTAGATTCCGAACAATACTGCAGCTTTACTCTATCCCCTGGACTTTCACATTGACGATGGAACACAGCTATTGCGTCGGGATTTAATACAAAACGCACAATGCCGACCTAAGTGCAAGGAGAGTCAATCCTCTCGTTTTTTGTGGTTTGCTTTGAGCGTTTCCTGGGAGATCAGTATTAGATTCCGATGCACTACTGCAGCATTACTCTATCCCTTGGACCTTCACATTGACGATGAAACACAGAAATTGCGTTGGAATTTAATAAAAAACGCAGAAAGATGACTTAAGTACAAGAAGTGTAATTCTTCTCATTGTTTGTGGTTTGCTTTGAACGTTTCTTTTGAGATCAGGATTAGATTCCGATGCACTACTGCAGCTATACTCAATTCCTTGGACCTTCACATTGACGATGAAACACAAAAATTGCTTCGGGATTTAATACGAAAGTCACAATGCCGACTTTAAAGCATGAGGAGTAAATCTTCTCATTGTTTGTGGTTTGCTTTCAGCGCTTCCTGCGTGATCAGTATTAGATTCCGATGCACTACTGCAGCTTTACTCTATCCCTTTGACGTTCACATTGACGATGAAACACAGAAAATGCGTTGGGGTTTAATACAAAAGGCACAATGCCGACTTAAGGACAAGAAGAGTAAATCTCCCCATTGTTTTTGGTTTGCTTTGAGTGTTACCTGGGTGATCGGTATTAGATTCCGATGCACGTTTGCAGCTTTTATCTATTCCTTGGAGCTTCACATTGACGACGAAGCGCAGAAATTGCGTCGGGATTTACTACAAAATGCACAAGCCGACTTAAGTACAAGAAGGGTAAATCTCCTCATTGTTTGTGCTTTTGCTTAGAGCGTTTCCTGGGAGATCATTATTAGTTTCCGATGCACTACTGCAGCTTCACTCTATCCCCTTGACCTTCGCATTGACGATGAAACTCAGAAATGGTGTCGGGAGTTAATAAAAAAGGCACAATGCCTACATAAGTACAAGAAGGGTAAATATTGTCATTGTTTGTGGTTTGCTTTGAGCGTTTCCTGTGAGATCAGTATTTGATTCCGATGCACTACTGCAGCTTTACTCTATCGTTTGATCTTCGCATTGACGACGAAACTCAGTGTTTTGCGTCGGGATTTTTTAAAAAAGGCACAATTCCTACTTATGTACAAGAAGAGTCTATCTTCTCATTGTTTGTGGTTTGCTTAGAGTGTTTACTGCTAGATCGGTATTTGAATCCGATGCACTACTGCAGCTTCACTGTATCCCCTTGACCTTCACATTGACGATGAAACACAGAAATAGCGTCGGGATTTATTACAGAAGGCACAATGCCGACTTAAGTACAAGAAGAGTATATCTTCTCATTGTTTGTGGTTTGCTTTGAGCGTTGCCTGGGAGATCAGTATTAGATTCTGATGCACCACTGCAGCTTTACTCTATCCATTGGAAATTCACATTGACGATGAAACATAGAAATTGCGTCGGGATTTAATACAAAATGCATAATGCCAACTTAAATACAAGAAGTGTAAATCTTTTCATTGTTCGTATTTGCTTTTAGCGTTTCCTGGCAGATCAGTATTAGATTCCGATGCACTACTTCAGCTTTACTCTATCGGTTCTACCTTTACATTTACGATGAAACACAGAAATTGCATAGGGGTTTAATACAAAAGGCACAATGCCAACTTAAATACAAGAAAAGTAAATCTTCTCATTGTTTGTGGTTTGATTTGAGCGTTACCTGGGAGATCAGTATTAGATTCCGATGCACTACTGCAGGTTTACTCTATCCCTTGGACCTTCACATTGACGATGAAACACCGTAATTTCGTCAGGATTAAATAAAATATGCACAATGCCGACTTAAGTACAAGAAGAGTGAATCTTCTCATTGTTTGTGGTTTGCTTTGAACACTTCCTGGGAAATCAGAAATAGATTCAGATGCACTACTGCAGCTTTACTGTATCCCTTGGACCATCACATTGACGATGAAACACAGAAATTTCGTCGGTATTTAATACAAAAAGCACAATGCCGACTTAAGTACACGAAGAGTAAATATTCTCATTGTTTGTGGTTGGCTTTGAGCGTTTCCTGGGTGATCAGTATTAGATTCCGATGCACTACTGCAGCTTTACTCTATCCCTTTGACGTTCACATTGACGATGAGACACAGAAATTACGTCATTTTAATACTAATGCACAATGCCGACTAAAGTACAAGAGGAGAAAAACTTCTCGTTGTTTGTGGTTTGCCTTGAGCGATACCTGGGAGATCATTATTAGCTTCCGATGCACTACTGCACCTTTACCCTATCCCATGGAATTTCACATTGACGATGAAACACAGAAATTGCGTCGGGGTTTAATATAAAAGGCACAATGCCTACTTAAGTACGAGATGAGAGAAACTTCCCATAGTTTGTGGTTTGCTGTGATAGTTTCCTGGGAGATCGGCACTAGATTCCGATGCACTACTGCAGCTTTACTCTATCCCTTGGACCTTCACATTGACGACGAAACACAGATATTGCGTCGGGATTAAATCCAAAGGCAGAATGCCGACTTGAGTACAAGAAGAGTCAATCTCCTCATTGTTTGTGCTTTTGCTTTGAGCGATTTCTGGGAGATCAGTATTAGATTCCGAACAATACTGCAGTTTTAATCTATCTCCTGGACTTTCACATTGACGACGAAACACAGCTATTGCGTCGGGATTTAATACAAAACGCACAATGTCGACCGAAGTACAAGAAGAGTCAATGTTCTCGTTTTTTGTGGTTTGCTTTGAGCGTTTCCTGGGAGATCAGTATTAGATTCCGATGCACTACTGCAGCTTTACTCTATCCCTTTGACATTCGCATTGACGATGAAACTAAGAAATTGCGTCGGGGTTTAATCAAATATGCACAATGCCCACTTAATGACAAGAAGAGAGAATCTGCTCATTGTTTGTGGTTTGCTTTGAGTGTTTCCTGGGAGATCGGTATTAGATTCCGATGCACTATTGCAGCTTTACTCTATCCCTTTGACCTTCACATAGATGATGAAACTCAGAATTTGCGTCGGGAGATATTAAAAAAGGCACAATGCCTACTTAAGTACAGGATGAGAGAGTCTTCTCATTGTTTGTGGTTTGCTTTGTGTGTTTCCTGGGAGATCGGTATTATATTCCGATGCACTACTGCAGCTTTACGTTATCCCTTGGACCTTCACATTGACGATGAAACGCAGAAATTGCGTCGGGATTTAATACAAAAGCCACAATGCCGACTTAAGTACAAGAAGACGAAATCTCCTCACTGTTTGTGGTTTTGCCTTGAGCGTTTCCTGGGAGATCAGTATTATATTCCGATGCACTACTGCAGCTTTACCCCATCATTTAACCTTCGCATTGACGATGGAACACAAAAATTGCGTCGGGATTTACGCCAAAAGGCACAATGCCGACTTAAGTACAAGAACAGTAAATCTTCTTATTGTATTTGGTTTGCTTTGAGCGTTACCTGGGAGATCAGTATTAGATTCCGAACACTACTGCAGCATTACTCTATCCCTTGGACTTTCACATTGACGATGAACCACAGACATTGCGTCGGGATTTAATACATGAGGCAAACTGCTGTCATAAGTACAAGAAGAGTAAATATTCTCACTGATTGTGGTTTGCTTTGAGCGTTTCCTGGGAGATAATTATTAGATTCCGATGCACTACTGCCGCTTTACCCTATACCTTGGACTTTCACATTGCCGATGTATCACAGCAATGGCGTCGGGATTTAATACAGAAGGCACAATGCCAACCTAAGTACAAGAAGAGTCAATCTTCTCGTTGTTTGTGGTTTGCTTTGATCATTTCCTGGGAGATCAGTATTTGATTCCTATGCACTCATGCAGCGTTACTCTATCCCTTAGACCTTCACAATGACGATGAAACACAGAAATTGCGTTGGAATTTAATAAAAAACGCAGAACGATGACTTAAGTACAAAAAGTGTAAATCTTCTCATTGTTTGTGGTTTGCTTTGAACGTTTCTTGTGAGATCAGTATTAGATTCCGATGCACTACTGCAGCTTTATTCTATCCCTTTGACATTCGCATTGACGATGAAGCTCAGAATTTGCTTCGGGAGTTATTAAAAATGGCACAATGCCTACTTAAGTACAAGATGAGAGAATCTTCTCATTGTTTGTGGTTTGCTTTGTGTGTTTCCTAGGAGATCGGTATTATATTCCGATGTACTACTGCAGCTTTACGCTATCCCGTGGACCTTCACATTGACGATGAAATGCAGAAATTGCGTCGGGATTATATACAAAAGGCACAATGCCAACTTAAGTACAAGCAGAAAAAATCTCCTCACTGTTTGTGTTTTTGCTTAGAGCGTTTCCTGGGAGATCAGTATTAGATTCCGATGCACTACTGCAGCTTTACCCCATCCTTTGACCTTCGCATTGACGATGAAACACAGAAATTACGTCGGGATTTAATACAAAAGGCACAATGCCGACTTAAGTACTAGAACAGTAAATCTTCTTATTGATTTTGGTTTGCTTTGAGCGTTACCTGGGAGATCAGTATTAGATTCCGAACACTACTGTAGCATTACTCTATCCCTTGGACCTTAACTTTGACGATGAAACACAGCAATTGCGTCGGGATTGAAAACAAAACGCACATTGACGACTTAAGAACAAGAAAAGTAAATCTTCCTATTGTGTGTGGTTTGCTTTGAGCGTTACCTGGGAGATCAGTATCAGATTCCGAACACTACTGCAGCTTTACTCTATCACTTGAACCTTCACATTGACGATGAAACACAGAAATTGCGTTGGGATTTAAGAAAAAATGCAGAATGATGACTTAAGTACAAGAAGATTAAATCTTCTTATTGTTGTGGTTTGCTTTGAACGTTTCATGTGAGATCAGTGTTAGATTCCGATGCACTACTGCAGATTTACTCTATCCCTTGGACCTTCACATTTGCGATGAAACACAGAAATTGCGTCGGGATTTAATACAAAAGGCACAATCCCGACTTCAGTACAGGAAGATTCAATCTTCTAATTGTTTGTGGTTTGCTTTGAGCGTTTCCTGGGTGATCAGTATTCGATTCCGATGCACAACTGCTGCTTTCCTCTATGCCTTGGACCTTCACATTGACGACGAAATACAGATATTGTGTCGGGATTAAATACAAAAGGCAGAATGCCGACTTGAGTACAAGAAGAGTCAATCTCCTCGTTGTTTGTGCTTTTGCTTTGAGCGATTCCTGGGAGATCAGTATTAGATTCCGAACAATACTGCAGCTTTACTCTATCCCCTGGACTTTCACATTGACGATGAAACACAGCTATTGCGTCGGGATTTAATACAAAACGCACAATGCCGACCTAAGTACAAGGAGAGTCAATCCTCTCGTTTTTTGTGGTTTGCTTTGAGCGTTTACTGGGAGATCAGTATTAGATTCCGATGCACTACTGCAGCATTACTCTATCCCTTGGACCTTCACATTGACGATGAAACACAGAAATTGCGTTGGAATTTAATAAAAAACGCAGAAAGATTACTTAAGTACAAGAAGTGTAATTCTTCTCATTGTTTGTGGTTTGCTTTGAACGTTTCTTTTGAGATCAGGATTAGATTCCGATGCACTACTGCAGCTATACTCAATTCCTTGGACCTTCACATTGACGATGAAACACAAAAATTGCTTCGGGATTTAATACGAAAGTCACAATGCCGACTTTAGAACATGAGGAGTAAATCTTCTCATTGTTTGTGGTTTGCTTAGAGTGTTTACTGCTAGATCGGTATTTGAATCCGATGCACTACTGCAGCTTCACTGTATCCCCTTGACCTTCACATTGACGATGAAACACAGAAATAGCGTCGGGATTTATTACAGAAGGCACAATGCCGACTTAAGTACAAGAAGAGTATATCTTCTCATTGTTTGTGGTTTGCTTTGAGCGTTGCCTGGGAGATCAGTATTAGATTCCGATGCACAACTGCAGCTTTACTCTATCCATTGGAAATTCACATTGACGATGAAACATAGAAATTGCGTCGGGATTTAATACAAAAGGCATAATGCCAACTTAAATACAAGAAGTGTAAATCTTTTCATTGTTCG
Organism: Schistocerca piceifrons; assembly: GCF_021461385.2. Taxonomy (NCBI): domain Eukaryota; kingdom Metazoa; phylum Arthropoda; class Insecta; order Orthoptera; family Acrididae; genus Schistocerca; species Schistocerca piceifrons. The sequence continues at coordinate 1,122,044,605 of NC_060139.1, read as the reverse complement.
TATTTGCTTTTAGCGTTTCCTGGCAGATCAGTATTAGATTCCGATGCACTACTGCAGCTTTATTCTATCCCTTTGACATTCGCATTGACGATGAAGCTCAGAATTTGCTTCGGGAGTTATTAAAAATGGCACAATGCCTACTTAAGTACAAGATGAGAGAATCTTCTCATTGTTTATGGTTTGCTTTGTGTGTTTCCTAGGAGATCGGTATTATATTCCGATGTACTACTGCAGCTTTACGCTATCCCGTGGACCTTCACATTGACGATGAAACGCAGAAATTGCGTCGGGATTATATACAAAAGGCACAATGCCAACTTAAGTACAAGCAGAAAAAATCTCCTCACTGTTTGTGTTTTTGCTTAGAGCGTTTCCTGGGAGATCAGTATTAGATTCCGATGCACTACTGCAGCTTTACCCCATCCTTTGACCTTCGCATTGACGATGAAACACAGAAATTGCGTCGGGATTTAATACAAAAGGCACAATGCCGACTTAAGTACTAGAACAGTAAATCTTCTTATTGATTTTGGTTTGCTTTGAGCGTTACCTGGGAGATCAGTATTAGATTCCGAACACTACTGTAGCATTACTCTATCCCTTGGACCTTCACATTGACGATGAAACACAGCAATTGCGTCGGGATTTAAAACAAAACGCACATTGACGACTTAAGAACAAGAAAAGTAAATCTTCCTATTGTGTGTGGTTTGCTTTGAGCGTTACCTGGGAGATCAGTATCAGATTCCGAACACTACTGCAGCTTTACTCTATCACTTGAACCTTCACATTGACGATGAAACACAGAAATTGCGTTGGGATTTAAGAAAAAATGCAGAATGATGACTTAAGTACAAGAAGATTAAATCTTCTTATTGTTGTGGTTTGCTTTGAACGTTTCATGTGAGATCAGTGTTAGATTCCGATGCACTACTGCAGATTTACTCTATCCCTTGGACCTTCACATTTGCGATGAAACACAGAAATTGCGTCGGGATTTAATACAAAAGGCACAATCCCGACTTCAGTACAGGAAGATTCAATCTTCTAATTGTTTGTGGTTTGCTTTGAGCGTTTCCTGGGTGATCAGTATTCGATTCCGATGCACAACTGCTGCTTTCCTCTATGCCTTGGACCTTCACATTGACGACGAAATACAGATATTGTGTCGGGATTAAATACAAATGGCAGAATGCCGACTTGAGTACAAGAAGAGTCAATCTCCTCGTTGTTTGTGCTTTTGCTTTGAGCGATTCCTGGGAGATCAGTATTAGATTCCGAACAATACTGCAGCTTTACTCTATCCCCTGAACTTTCACATTGACGATGAAACACAGCTATTGCGTCGGGATTTAATACAAAACGCACAATGCCAACCTAAGTACAAGGAGAGTCAATCCTCTCGTTTTTTGTGGTTTGCTTTGAGCGTTTCCTGGGAGATCAGTATTAGATTCCGATGCACTACTGCAGCATTACTCTATCCCTTGGACCTTCACATTAACGATGAAACACAGAAATTGCGTTGGAATTTAATAAAAAACGCAGAAAGATTACTTAAGTACAAGAAGTGTAATTCTTCTCATTGTTTGTGGTTTGCTTTGAACGTTTCTTTTGAGATCAGGATTAGAATCCGATGCACTACTGCAGCTATACTCAATTCCTTGGACCTTCACATTGACGATGAAACACAAAAATTGCTTCGGGATTTAATACGAAAGTCACAATGCCGACTTTAGAACATGAGGAGTAAATCTTCTCATTGTTTGTGGTTTGTTTTCAGCGCTTCCTGCGTGATCAGTATTAGATTCCGATGCACTACTGCAGCTTTACTCTATACCATGCACATTCACATTTACGATGAAACACAGAAATTGCGTCGGGATTTAATACAAAAAGCACAATGCCGACTTAAGTACACTAAGAATAAATCTCCTCATTGTTTGTGATTTGCTTTGAGCGTTTCCTGGGAGATCAGTATTAGATTCAGATGCACTACTGCAACTTTACTCTATCCTTTGATCTTCGCATTGACGACGAAACTCAGTTTTTTGCGTCGGGATTTTTTAAAAAAGGCACAATGCCTACTTATGTACACTAAGAGTCTATCTTCTCATTGTTTGTGGTTTGCTTAGAGTGTTTACTGCTAGATCGGTATTTGAATCCGATGCACTACTGCAGCTTCACTGTATCCCCTTGACCTTCACATTGACGATGAAACACAGAAATAGCGTCGGGATTTATTACAGAAGGCACAATGCCGACTTAAGTACAAGAAGAGTATATCTTCTCATTGTTTGTGGTTTGCTTTGAGCGTTGCCTGGGAGATCAGTATTAGATTCCGATGCACAACTGCAGCTTTACTCTATCCATTGGAAATTCACATTGACGATGAAACATAGAAATTGCGTCGGGATTTAATACAAAAGGCATAATGCCAACTTAAATACAAGAAGTGTAAATCTTTTCATTGTTCGTATTTGCTTTTAGCGTTTCCTGGCAGATCAGTATTAGATTCCGATGCACTACTGCAGCTTTACTCTATCGGTTGGACCTTTACATTTACGATGAAACACAGAAATTGCATAGGGGTTTAATACAAAAGGCACAATGCCAACTTAAGTACAAGAAAAGTAAATCTTCTCATTGTTTGTGGTTTGATTTGAGCGTTACCTGGGAGATCAGTATTAGATTCCGATGCACTACTGCAGGTTTACTCTATCCCTTGGACCTTCACATTGACGATGAAACACCGTAATTTCGTCGGGATTAAATAAAATATGCACAATGCCGACTTAAGTACAAGAAGAGTGAATCTTCTCATTGTTTGTGGTTTGCTTTGAACATTTCCTGGGAAATCAGAAATAGATTCAGATGCACTACTGCAGCTTTACTGTATCCCTTGGACCATCACATTGACGATGAAACACAGAAATTTCGTCGGTATTTAATACAAAAAGCACAATGCCGACTTAAGTACACGAAGAGTAAATATTCTCATTGTTTGAGGTTGGCTTTGAGCGTTTCCTGAGAGATCAGTATTAGATTCCGATGCACTACTGCAGCTTTACTCTATCCCTAGGACCTTCACATTGGCGATGAAACACAGAAATTGCGTCGGGATTTAATACAAAAGGCACAATCCCGACTTCAGTACAGGAAGATTCAATCCTCTAATTGTTTGTGGTTTGCTTTGAGCGTTTCCTGGGTGATCAGTATTCGATTCCGATGCACAACTGCTGCTTTCCTCTATGCCTTAGACCTTCACATTGACGACGAAATACAGATATTGTGTCGGGATTAAATACAAAAGGCAGAATGCCGAGTTGAGTACAAGAAGAGTCAATCTCCTCGTGGTTTGTGCTTTTGCTTTGAGCGATTCCTGGGAGATCAGTATTAGATTCCGAACAATACTGCAGCTTTACTCTATCCCCTGGACTTTCACATTGACGATGGAACACAGCTATTGCGTCGGGATTTAATACAAAACGCACAATGCCGACCTAAGTGCAAGGAGAGTCAATCCTCTCGTTTTTTGTGGTTTGCTTTGAGCGTTTCCTGGGAGATCAGTATTAGATTCCGATGCACTACTGCAGCATTACTCTATCCCTTGGACCTTCACATTGACGATGAAACACAGAAATTGCGTTGGAATTTAATAAAAAACGCAGAAAGATGACTTAAGTACAAGAAGTGTAATTCTTCTCATTGTTTGTGGTTTGCTTTGAACGTTTCTTTTGAGATCAGGATTAGATTCCGATGCACTACTGCAGCTATACTCAATTCCTTGGACCTTCACATTGACGATGAAACACAAAAATTGCTTCGGGATTTAATACGAAAGTCACAATGCCGACTTTAAAGCATGAGGAGTAAATCTTCTCATTGTTTGTGGTTTGCTTTCAGCGCTTCCTGCGTGATCAGTATTAGATTCCGATGCACTACTGCAGCTTTACTCTATCCCTTTGACGTTCACATTGACGATGAAACACAGAAAATGCGTTGGGGTTCAATACAAAAGGCACAATGCCGACTTAAGGACAAGAAGAGTAAATCTCCCCATTGTTTTTGGTTTGCTTTGAGTGTTACCTGGGTGATCGGTATTAGATTCCGATGCACGTTTGCAGCTTTTATCTATTCCTTGGAGCTTCACATTGACGACGAAGCGCAGAAATTGCGTCGGGATTTACTACAAAATGCACAAGCCGACTTAAGTACAAGAAGGGTAAATCTCCTCATTGTTTGTGCTTTTGCTTAGAGCGTTTCCTGGGAGATCATTATTAGTTTCCGATGCACTACTGCAGCTTCACTCTATCCCCTTGACCTTCGCATTGACGATGAAACTCAGAAATGGTGTCGGGAGTTAATAAAAAAGGCACAATGCCTACATAAGTACAAGAAGGGTAAAAATTGTCATTGTTTGTGGTTTGCTTTGAGCGTTTCCTGTGAGATCAGTATTAGATTCCGATGCACTACTGCAGCTTTACTCTATCGTTTGATCTTCGCATTGACGACGAAACTCAGTGTTTTGCGTCGGGATTTTTTAAAAAAGGCACAATGCCTACTTATGTACAAGAAGAGTCTATCTTCTCATTGTTTGTGGTTTGCTTAGAGTGTTTACTGCTAGATCGGTATTTGAATCCGATGCACTACTGCAGCTTCACTGTATCCCCTTGACCTTCACATTGACGATGAAACACAGAAATAGCGTCGGGATTTATTACAGAAGGCACAATGCCGACTTAAGTACAAGAAGAGTATATCTTCTCATTGTTTGTGGTTTGCTTTGAGCGTTGCCTGGGAGATCAGTATTAGATTCTGATGCACCACTGCAGCTTTACTCTATCCATTGGAAATTCACATTGACGATGAAACATAGAAATTGCGTCGGGATTTAATACAAAATGCATAATGCCAACTTAAATACAAGAAGTGTAAATCTTTTCATTGTTCGTATTTGCTTTTAGCGTTTCCTGGCAGATCAGTATTAGATTCCGATGCACTACTGCAGCTTTACTCTATCGGTTCTACCTTTACATTTACGATGAAACACAGAAATTGCATAGGGGTTTAATACAAAAGGCACAATGCCAACTTAAATACAAGAAAAGTAAATCTTCTCATTGTTTGTGGTTTGATTTGAGCGTTACCTGGGAGATCAGTATTAGATTCCGATGCACTACTGCAGGTTTACTCTATCCCTTGGACCTTCACATTGACGATGAAACACCGTAATTTCGTCAGGATTAAATAAAATATGCACAATGCCGACTTAAGTACAAGAAGAGTGAATCTTCTCATTGTTTGTGGTTTGCTTTGAACACTTCCTGGGAAATCAGAAATAGATTCAGATGCACTACTGCAGCTTTACTGTATCCCTTGGACCATCACATTGACGATGAAACACAGAAATTTCGTCGGTATTTAATACAAAAAGCACAATGCCGACTTAAGTACACGAAGAGTAAATATTCTCATTGTTTGTGGTTGGCTTTGAGCGTTTCCTGGGTGATCAGTATTAGATTCCGATGCACTACTGCAGCTTTACTCTATCCCTTTGACGTTCACATTGACGATGAGACACAGAAATTACGTCATTTTAATACTAATGCACAATGCCGACTAAAGTACAAGAGGAGAAAAACTTCTCGTTGTTTGTGGTTTGCCTTGAGCGATACCTGGGAGATCATTATTAGCTTCCGATGCACTACTGCACCTTTACCCTATCCCATGGAATTTCACATTGACGATGAAACACAGAAATTGCGTCGGGGTTTAATATAAAAGGCACAATGCCTACTTAAGTACGAGATGAGAGAAACTTCCCATAGTTTGTGGTTTGTTGTGATAGTTTCCTGGGAGATCGGCACTAGATTCCGATGCACTACTGCAGCTTTACTCTATCCCTTGGACCTTCACATTGACGACGAAACACAGATATTGCGTCTTGATTAAATCCAAAGGCAGAATGCCGACTTGAGTACAAGAAGAGTCAATCTCCTCATTGTTTGTGCTTTTGCTTTGAGCGATTTCTGGGAGATCAGTATTAGATTCCGAACAATACTGCAGTTTTAATCTATCTCCTGGACTTTCACATTGACGACGAAACACAGCTATTGCGTCGGGATTTAATACAAAACGCACAATGTCGACCGAAGTACAAGAAGAGTCAATGTTCTCGTTTTTTGTGGTTTGCTTTGAGCGTTTCCTGGGAGATCAGTATTAGGTTCCGATGCACTACTGCAGCTTTACTCTATCCCTTTGACATTCGCATTGACCATGAAACTAAGAAATTGCGTCGGGGTTTAATCAAATATGCACAATGCCCACTTAAGGACAAGAAGAGAGAATCTGCTCATTGTTTGTGGTTTGCTTTGAGTTTTTCCTGGGAGATCGGTATTAGATTCCGATGCACTATTGCAGCTTTACTCTATCCCTTGGACCTTCACATTGATGATGAAACTCAGAATTTGCGTCGGGAGATATTAAAAAAGGCACAATGCCTACTTAAGTACAGGATGAGAGAGTCTTCTCATTGTTTGTGGTTTGCTTTGTGTGTTTCCTGGGAGATCGGTATTATATTACGATGCACTACTGCAGCTTTACGTTATCCCTTGGACCTTCACATTGACGATGAAACGCAGAAATTGCGTCGGGATTTAATACAAAAGCCACAATGCCGACTTAAGTACAAGAAGACGAAATCTCCTCACTGTTTGTGGTTTTGCCTTGAGCGTTTCCTGGGAGATCAGTATTATATTCCGATGCACTACTGCATCTTTACCCCATCCTTTAACCTTCGCATTGACGATGGAACACAAAAATTGCGTCGGGATTTACGCCAAAAGGCACAATGCTGACTTAAGTACAAGAACAGTAAATCTTCTTATTGTATTTGGTTTGCTTTGAGCGTTACCTGGGAGATCAGTATTAGATTCCGAACACTACTGCAGCATTACTCTATCCCTTGGACTTTCACATTGACGATGAACCACAGACATTGCGTCGGGATTTAATACATGAGGCAAACTGCTGTCATAAGTACAAGAAGAGTAAATATTCTCACTGATTGTGGTTTGCTTTGAGCGTTTCCTGGGAGATAATTATTAGATTCCGATGCACTACTGCCGCTTTACCCTATACCTTGGACTTTCACATTGCCGATGTATCACAGCAATGGCGTCGGGATTTAATACAGAAGGCACAATGCCAACCTAAGTACAAGAAGAGTCAATCTTCTCGTTGTTTGTGGTTTGCTTTGACCATTTCCTGGGAGATCAGTATTTGATTCCTATGCACTCATGCAGCGTTACTCTATCCCTTAGACCTTCACATTGACGATGAAACACAGAAATTGCGTTGGAATTTAATAAAAAACGCAGAACGATGACTTAAGTACAAAAAGTGTAAATCTTCTCATTGTTTGTGGTTTGCTTTGTGTGTTTCCTGGGAGATCGGTATTATATTCCGATGTACTACTGCAGATTTACGCTATCCCGTGGACCTTCACATTGACGATGAAACGCAGAAATTGCGTCGGGATTATATACAAAAGGCACAATGCCGACTTAAGTACAAGCAGAAAAAATCTCCTCACTGTTTGTGTTTTTGCTTAGAGCGTTTCCTGGGAGATCAGTATTAGATTCCGATGCACTACTGCAGCTTTACCCCATCCTTTGACCTTCGCATTGACGATGAAACACAGAAATTGCGTCGGGATTTAATACAAAAGGCACAATGCCGACTTAAGTACTAGAACAGTAAATCTTCTTATTGATTTTGGTTTGCTTTGAGCGTTACCTGGGAGATCAGTATTAGATTCTGAACACTACTGTAGCATTACTCTATCCCTTGGACCTTCACATTGACGATGAAACACAGCAATTGCGTCGGGATTTAAAAAAAAACGCACATTGACGACTTAAGAACAAGAAAAGTAAATCTTCCTATTGTGTGTGGTTTGCTTTGAGCGTTACCTGGGAGATCAGTATCAGATTCCGAACACTACTGCAGCTTTACTCTATCACTTGAACCTTCACATTGACGATGAAACACAGAAATTGCGTTGGGATTTAAGAAAAAATGCAGAATGATGACTTAAGTACAAGAAGATTAACTCTTCTTATTGTTGTGGTTTGCTTTGAAAGTTTCATGTGAGATCAGAGTTAGATTCCGATGCACTACTGCAGATTTACTCTATCCCTTGGACCTTCACATTTGCGATGAAACACAGAAATTGCGTCGGGATTTAATACAAAAGGCACAATCCTGACTTCAGTACAGGAAGATTCAATCTTCTAATTGTTTGTGGTTTGTTTTGAGCGTTTCCTGGGTGATCAGTATTCGATTCCGATGCACAACTACTGCTTTCCTCTATGCCTTGGACCTTCACATTGACGACGAAATACAGATATTGTGTCGGGATTAAATACAAAAGGCAGAATGCCGACTTGAGTACAAGAAGAGTCAATCTCCTCGTTGTTTGTGCTTTTGCTTTGAGCGATTCCTGGGAGATCAGTATTAGATTCCGAACAATACTGCAGCTTTACTCTATCCCCTGGACTTCACATTGACGATGAAACACAGCTATTGCGTCGGGATTTAATACAAAACGCACAATGCCGACCTAAGTACAAGGAGAGTCAATCCTCTCGTTTTTTGTGGTTTGCTTTGAGCGTTTCCTGGGAGATCAGTATTAGTTTCCGATGCACTACTGCAGCATTACTCTATCCCTTGGACATTCACATTGACGATGAAACACAGAAATTGCGTTGGAATTTAATAAAAAACGCAGAAAGATGACATAAGTACAAGAAGTGTAATTCCTCTCATTGTTTGTGGTTTGCTTTGAACGTTTATTTTGAGATCAGGATTAGATTCCGATGCACTACTGCAGCTATACTCAATTCCTTGGACCTTCACATTGACGATGAAACACAAAAATTGCTTCGGGATTTAATACAAAAGTCACAATGCCGACTTTAGAGCATGAGGAGTAAATCTTCTCATTGTTTGTGGTTTGATTTCAGCGCTTCCTGCGTGATCAGTATTAGATTCCGATGCACTACTGCAGCTTTACTCTATCCCTTTGACGTTCACATTGACGATGAAACACAGAAATTGCGTCAGGTTTTAATACAAATGCACAATGCCGACTAAAGTACAAGAGGAGAAAAACTTCTCGTTGTTTGTGGTTTGCTTTGAGAGTTACCAGGGAGATCATTATTAGCTTCCGATGCACTACTGCAGCTCTACTCTATCCCATGGAATTTCTCATTGACGATGAAACACAGAAATTGCGTCGGGATTTCATGCAAAAGGCACAATGCCGACTTGAGTACAAGAATAGTCAATCTTCCCATTGTTTGTGGTTTGCTTTGAGCGTTTCCTTTGAGATCTGTATTAGATTCCGTTGCACAAATGCTGCTTTACCCTAAGCCGTGGGCCTTCACAATGACGACGAAACACTGATATTGCGTCGGGACTAAATACAAAAGGCAGAACGCCGTCTTGAGTACAAGAAGAGTCAATCTTCTCATTGTTTGTGGATTGCTTTGAGCGTTTCCTGGGAAATCAGTATTAGAGTTCGATGCACTACTGCAGCTTTTCTCTATACCATGCACATTCACATTTACGATGAAACACAGAAATTGCGACGGGATTTAATACAAAAAGCACAATGCCGACTTAAGTACACTAAGAATAAATCTCCTCATTGTTTGTGATTTGCTTTGAGCGTTTCCTGGGAGATCAGTATTAGATTCAGATGCACTACTGCAGCTTTACTCTATCCCTTGGTCCGTCACATTGACGACGAAACACAGAAATTGCGTCGGGATTTAATACAAAACGCACAATGCCGACTTAAGTACTAGAAGAGTAAATTTTCTCATTGTTTGTGGTTTGTTTTGATCGCTTCCTGCGAGATCAGTATTAGATTCCGATGCACTACTACTGCTTTACTCTATACCTTGGACCTTATCACTGACGATCAAACACAGAAATTAAGTCGGGATTTAATACAAAAGGCACAATGCCGACTCAAGTACAAGAAGAGTAAATCTTCTCATTGTTTGTTGTTTGCTTTGAGCGTTACCTGGGAGATCAGTATTAGATTCCGATGCACTAATGCAGCTTTACGTAATCCCTTGGACCTTCACATTGACGATGAAACACAGAAAATGCGTTGGGGTTTAATACAAAAGGCACAATGCCGACTTAAGGACAAGAAGAGTAAATCTCCCCATTGTTTTTGGTTTGCTTTGAGTGTTACCTGGGTGATCGGTATAAGTTTCCGATGCACGTTTGCAGCTTTTATCTATTCCTTGGACCTTCACATTGACGACGAAGCGCAGAAATTGCGTCGGGATTTACTACAAAATGCACAAGCCGACTTAAGTACAAGAAGAGTAAATCTCCTCATTTTTTGTGCTTTTGCTTAGAGCGTTTCCTGGGAGATCATTATTAGTTTCCGATGCACTACTGCAGCTTCACTCTATCCCCTTGACCTTCGCATTGACGATGAAACTCAGAAATGGTGTCGCGAGTTAATAAAAAAGGCACAATGCCTACATAAGTACAAGAAGGGTAAAATATTGTCATTGTTTGTGGTTTGCTTTGAGCGTTTCCTGTGAGATCAGTATTAGATTCCGATGCACTACTGCAGCTTTACTCTATCGTTTGATCTTCGCATTGACGACGAAACTCAGTGTTTTGCGTCGGGATTTTTTAAAAAAGGCACAATGCCTACTTATGTACAAGAAGAGTCTATCTTCTCATTGTTTGTGGTTTGCTTAGAGTGTTTACTGCTAGATCGGTATTTGAATCCGATGCACTACTGCAGCTTCACTGTATCCCCTTGACCTTCACATTGACGATGAAACACAGAAATAGCGTCGGGATTTATTACAGAAGGCACAATGCCGACTTAAGTACAAGAAGAGTATATCTTCTCATTGTTTGTGGTTTGCTTCGAGCGTTGCCTGGGAGATCAGTATTAGATTCCGATGCACCACTGCAGCTTTACTCTATCCATTGGAAATTCACATTGACGATGAAACATAGGAATTGCGTCGGGATTTAATACAAAAGGCATAATGCCAACTTAAATACAAGAAGTGTAAATCTTTTCATTGTTCGTATTTGCTTTTAGCGTTTCCTGGCAGATCAGTTTTAAATTCCGATGCACTACTGCAGCTTTACTCTATCGGTTCGACCTTTACATTTACGATGAAACACAGAAATTGCATAGGGGTTTAATACAAAAGACACAATGCCAACTTAAGTACAAGAAAAGTAAATCTTCTCATTGTTTGTGGTTTGATTTGAGCGTTACCTGGGAGATCAGTATTAGATTCCGATGCACTACTGCAGGTTTACTCTATCCCTTGGACCTTCACATTGACGATGAAACACCGTAATTTCGTCGGGATTAAATAAAATATGCACAATGCCGAATTAAGTACAAGAAGAGTGAATCTTCTCATTGTTTGTGGTTTGCTTTGAACATTTCCTGGGATATCAGAAATAGATTCAGATGCACTACTGCAGCTTTACTGTATCCCTTGGACCATCACATTGACGAAGAAACACAGAAATTTCGTCGGGATTTAATACAAAAAGCACAATGCCGACTTAAGTACACGAAGAGTAAAAATTCTCATTGTTTGTGGTTGGCTTTGAGCGTTTCCTGAGAGATCAGTATTAGATTCCGATGCCCTACTGCAGCTTTACTCCATCCCTAGGACCTTCACATTGACCATGAAACACAGAAATTGCGTCCGGATTTAATACAAAAGGCACAAAGCCGACTTAGGTACAAGATGAGAAAATCTTCTCATTGTTTGTGGTTTGCTTTGAGAGTTTCCTGGGAGATCAGTAATAGCTTCCGATGCACTACTGCAGCTTTACTCTATCTGTTGGAGCTTCACATTGACGATGAAACACAGAAATTGCGTCGGTAATTAATAGAAAAGGCACAATGCAGACATGGGTACAAGATGAGTATATCTTCACATTGTTAGTGGTTTGCTTTGAGAGTTCCCTGCGGGATCAGTATTAGTTTCCAATGCACTACTGCAGCTTTGCTCTATCCCTTGGACCTTCACATTGACGATGAATCACAGATATTGCGTCGGAATTAAATAAAAAAGGCATAATGCCGTCTGAAGTACAAGAAGAGTTAATCTTCTCATTGTTTGTGGTCTGCTTTGAGCGTTTGCTGGGTGATCAGTATTACATTCCCACGCACTACTGCAGCTTTACTCTATCCCTTGGCCTTTCACGCTGACGATGAAATACAGAAATTGCGTCGGGATTTTATACAAAAGGCACAATGCCGACTTAAGTACAAGAGGAGTAAATCTTTTCATTGTTTTTGATTTGCTTTGAGCGTTCCTGGCAGATTAGTATTAGATTCCGAACACTACTGCAGCTTTACTCCATTCCTAGTCCTTCACATTGACAATGAATCACAGAAATTGCGTTGGGATTTAATAAAAAATGCAGAATGCCGACTTAAGTACAAGAGGAGTAAAGCTTCTCATTGTTTGTGGTTTGCTTTGAAAGTTTCTTGTGAGATCAGTATTACATTCCGATGCACTACTGCAGATTTACTCTATTCCTAGGACCTTCTCATTGGCGATCAAACACAGAAATTGCGTCGGCATTTAATACAAAAGGCACAATAATAACTTCAGTACAGGAAGATAAAATCCTCTCATTGTTTGTGGTTTGCTAGGAGCGTTTCCTGGTAGATCAGTATTTGATTCCGATGCACTACTGCAGCTTTTCTCTTTTCCTTGGACCTTCACATTGATGATGAAACACAGAAATTGCTTCGGGATTTAATACGAAAGGCACAATGCCGACTTTAGTACAAGAGGAGTAAATCTTCTCATTGTTTGTGGTTTGCTTTCAGCGTTTCCTGGGTGATCAGTATTAGATTCCGATGCACGACTGCAGCTGTACTCTATCCCTTTGGCGTTCACATTGACGATGCAACACAGAAATAGCGTCAGGTTTCAATACAAAAGCACAATGCCGATTTAAGTATAAGAAGAGTAAATCTTCTCGTTGTTTGTGGTTTGCTTTGAGCGTTACCTGGGAGATCAGTATTAGTTTCCGATGCACTACTGCAGCTTTACTCAATCCCTTCGACTTTCACATTGACGATGAAACACAGCAATTGCGTCGGGATTTAATACAAGCCACAATGCCGACTTGAGTACAAGAAGAGTCACTCTTCTAAATGTTTGTGGTTTGCTTTAAGCGTATCCTGGGAGATCAGTATTCGATTCCGATGCACTACTACAGCTTTACTCTATCCCTTGGAACTTCACATTGACGATGAAACAAAGAAATTGCGTCGGGATTTAATGCAAAAGGCACAATGCCGACTTAAGTACAAGAAAAGAAAATCTTCTCATTGTTTGTTGTTTGATTTGAGGATTACCTGGGAGATCAGCATTAGATTCCGATGCACTACTGCAGGTTTACTCTATCCCTTGGACCTTCACATTGACGATGAAACACCGTAATTTCGTCGGGATTAAATAAAATATGCACAATGCCGAATTAAGTACAAGAAGAGTGAATCTTCTCATTGTTTGTGGTTTGCTTTGAACATTTCCTGGGATATCAGAAATAGATTCAGATGCACTACTGCAGCTTTACTGTATCCCTTGGACCATCACATTGACGAAGAAACACAGAAATTTCGTCGGGATTTAATACAAAAAGCACAATGCCGACTTAAGTACACGAAGAGTAAAAATTCTCATTGTTTGTGGTTGGCTTTGAGCGTTTCCTGAGAGATCAATATTAGATTCCGATGCACTACAGCAGCTTTACTCTATCCTTTGACCTTCGCATTCAAGATGAAACTCAGAAGTTGCGTCGGGATTTAATACAAAAGGCACAATGCCGTCTTAAGTACAAGAAGAGTATATCTACTCATAGTTTGTGGTCTGCTTTGAGCGTTGCCTGGGAGATCAGTATTAGATTCCGATGCACTACTGCAGCCTTACTCTATCCCTTGGACCTTCACATTGTCGATGAAACACATAAATTGCGTCGGGATTTAATACAAACGGTACAATGCCGACTTAGGTACAAGGGGAATAAGTCTTCTCATTGTTTTTGGTTTGCTTTGAGCGTTTCCTGGGAGATGAGTATTAGATTCCGATACATTACTGCAGCGTTACTTTATCCCTTTGACGTTCACATTAACGATGAAACACAGAAATTTCGTCGGGATATAATACAAAAGGCACAATGCAGACTTAGGTACAAGATAAGTAAATCTTCTCATTGTTTGTGGTTTGCTTTGAGAGTTTCCTGGGAGATCAGTATTAGCTTTCGATGCACTACTGCAGCTTTACTCTATCTGTTGGAGCTTCACATTGACGATTAAACACTGAAATAGCGTCGGTAATTAATAGAAAAGGCACAATGCAGGCATGGGTACAAGATGAGTAAATCTTCTCATTGTCAGTGGTTTGCGTTTAGAGTTCCCTGCATGAACAGTATTATTTTCCGATGCACTACTGCAGCTTTACTCTATCCCTTGGAACTTCACATTGACGATGAATCACAGATATTGCGTCGGAATGTAATAAAAAAGGCATAATGCCGTCTGAAGTACAAGAAGTGTAAATCTCCTCATTGTTTGTGGTTTGCTTTGAGCGTTTCCTGGGAGACCAGTATTAGATATCAATGCACTACTGCAGCTTTACTCAATCTGTTGGACCTTCACATTTACGATGAAACACAGAAATTGCAATGGGGTGTAATACAAAAGGCACAATGTCGAAAAGTACAAGAAAAGTAATTCTTCCCATTGTTTTAGGTTTGATTTGAGCGTTACCTGCGAGATCAGTATTAGATTCCGATGCACTACAGCAGCTTTACTCTATCTCTTGGACCTTCACATAGACGATGAAATACAGAAATTGCGTCTAGATTTAATACAAAAGGCACAATGCCGACTTCAGTACAAGGGGAGTACATCTTCACATTGTTTGTGGTTTGCTTTGAGCGATTCCTGGGTGATCAGTATTAGATTCCGATCCACTAATGCAGCTTTACTCTATCCCTTGGACCTTCACATTCACGATGAAACACAGAAATTTCGTCAGGTTTTAATACAAAAGGCGCAATGCCGACTTAAGTACAAGGAGAGTAAATCTTCTCAATGTTTGTGCTTTGCTTTGACCGTTTCCTGGGAGATCAGTATTATTGTCCGATGCACTACAGCAGTTTTACTCTATGTCTTGGACCTTCACATTGACGATGAAACACAGAAATTGAGTCGGGGTTTACTACAAAAGGCATAATGCCGACTTAAGTACAAGAGGAGTTAATCTTCTCATTGTTTTTGATTTGCTTTAAGCGATCCTGGGAGATCAGTATTAGATTCCGATGCACTACTCCAACTTTACTCCATACCTAGTCCTTCACATTGACGATGAAACACAGAAATTCCGTTGAATTTAATAAAAAATGCAGAATGCCGACGTAAGTAGAAGAGGAGTAAAGCTTCGCATTGTTTGTGGTTTGCTTTGAACGTTTCTTGTGAGATCAGTATTAGATTCCGATGCACTACTGCAGATTTACTGTATTCCTAGGACCTTCACATTGGTGATCAAACACAGAAATTGCGTCGGGATTTAATACAAAAGGCACAATACCGACTTCAGTACAGGAAGATAAAATCCTCTCATTGTTTGTGGTTTGCTAGGAGCGTTTCCAGGTAGATCTGTATTTGATTCCGATGCACTACTGCAGCTTTTCTCTTTTCCTTGGACCTTCACATTGACGACGAAACACAGAAATTGCTTCGGGATTTAGTACGAAAGGCACAATGCCGACTTTAGTACAAGAGGAGTAAATCTTCTCATTGTTTGTGGATTGCTTTGAGCGTTTCCTGGGAGATCGTATTAGTTTCCGATGCACTACTGCAGCTTTACTCCATCCCTTGGACTTTCACATTGACGATGAAACACAGCAATTGCGTCGGAATTTAATACAAAAGCCACAATGCTGACTTGAGTACAAGAAGAGTCACTCTTCTAATTGTTTGTGGTTTGCTTTAAGCGTATCCTGGGAGATCAGTATTCGATTCCGATGCACTACTACAGCTTTACTCTATCCCAAGGAACTTCACATTGACGACGAAACATAGAAATTGCGTCGGGATTTAATACAAATGGCACAATGCCGACTTAAGTACAAGAAGAGTTAATCTTCTCATTGTTTGTGGTTGGCTTTGAGCGTTTCCTGGGAGATCAGTATTAGATTTCGATGCACTACTGCAGCTTTACTCCATCCCTTTGCCCTTCGCATTGACGATGAAACTCAGAAGTTGCGTCGGGAATAAATACAAAAGGCACAATGCCGCCTTAAGTACAAGAAGAGTCAATCTTCTCATTGTTTGTGGATTGCTTTGAGCGTTTCCTGGGAGATCAGTATTAGATTCCGATGCACTACTGCAGCTTTACTCTATCCTTTGACCTTCGCATTCAAGATGAAACTCAGAAGTTGCGTCGGGATTTAATACAAAAGGCACAATGCCGTCTTAAGTACAAGAAGATTATATCTACTCATAGTTTGTGGTCTGCTTTGAGCGTTGCCTGGGAGATCAGTATTAGATTCCGATGCACTACTGCAGCCTTACTCTATCCATTGGAAATTCACATTGACGATGAAACATAGAAATTGCGTCGGGATTTAATACAAAAGGCATAATGCCAACTTAAGTACAAGAAGTGTAAATCTTCTCTTTGTTTGTACACAGAAATATCATAGGGGTTTAATACAAAAGGCACAGTGCCGATTTAAGTACAAGAAAAGTAAATCTTCTCATTGTTTGTGGTTTGATTTGAGCGTTACCTGGGAGATCAGTATTAGATTCCGATGCACTACTGCAGGTTTACTCTATCCCTTGGACCTTCACATTGACGATGAAACACAGTAATTTCGTCGGGATTAAATAAAATATGCACAATGCAGACTTAAGTACAAGAAGAGTGAATCTTCTCATTGTTTGTGGTTTGCTTTGAACGTTTCCTGAGAGATCAGCATTAGATTCCGATGCACTATTGCAGCTTTACTCTATACCTAGGACCTTCACATTGACAATGAAACACAGAAATTGCGTCGGTAATTAATAGAAAAGGCACAATGCAGGCATGGGTACAAGATGAGTAAATCTTGTCATTGTCAGTGGTTTGCGTTTAGAGTTCCCTGCATGAACAGTATTATTTTCCGATGCACTACTGCAGCTTTACTCTATCCCTTGGACCTTCACATTGACGATGAATCACAGATATTGCGTCGGAATTTAATAAAAAAGGCATAATGCCGTCTGAAGTACAAGAAGTGTAAATCTCCTCATTGTTTGTGGTTTGCTTTGAGCGTTTCCTGGGAGACCAGTATTAGATATCAATGCACTACTGCAGCTTTACTCTATCTGTTGGACCTTTACATTTACGATGAAACCCAGAAATTGCAATGGGGTGTAATACAAAAGGCACTATGCCGAAAAGTACATGAAAAGTAATTCTTTTCATTGTTTGAGGTTTGATTTGAGCGTTACCTGGGAGATCAGTATTAGATTCCGATGCACTACAGCAACTCTACTCTATCTCTTGGACCTTCACATTGACGATGAAATACAGAAATTGCGTCTAGATTTAGTACAAAAGGCACAATGCCGACTTCGGTGCAAGGGGCGTACATCTTCACATTGTTTGTGGTTTGCTTTGAGCGATTCCTGGGTGATCAGTATTAGATTCCGAGCCACTAATGCAGCTTCACTCTATCCCTTGGACCTTCACATTCACGATGAAACACAGAAATTCCGTCAGGTTTTAATCCAAAATTCACAATGCCGAATGAAGTACAAGGAGAGTAAATCTTCTCAATGTTTGTGCTTTGCTTTGAGCGTTTGCTGGGTGATCAGTATTACATTCCGATGCACTACTGTAGCTTTACTCTATCCCTTGGCCTTTCACACTGAAGATGAAATACAGAAATTGCGTCGGGATTTTATATAAAAGGCACAATGCCGAGTTAAGTACAAGAGGAGTAAATCTTCTCATTGTTTTTGATTTGCTTTAAGCGTTCGTGGGAGATCAGTATTAGATTCCGATGCACTACTGCAGCTTGACTCCATACCTAGTCCTTCACATTGACGATGAAACACAGAAATTGCGTTGGGATTTAAAAAAAAATGCAGAATGCCGACTTAAGTACAAGAGGAGTAAAGCTCCTCATTGTTTATGGTTTTCTTTGAACGTTTCTTGTGAGATCAGTATTAGATTCCGATGCACTACTGCGGATTTACTCTATTCCTAGGACCTTCACATGTGCGATCTAGCACAGAAATTGCGTCGGGATTTAATACAAAAGGCACAATACCGACTTCAGTACAGGAAGATAAAATCCTCTCATTGTTTGTGGTTTGATAGGAGTGTTTCCTGGTAAATCAGTATTTGATTCCTATGCACTACTGCAGCTTTTCTCTTTTCCTTGGACCTTCACATTGACGATGAAATACAGAAATTGCTTCGGGATTTAATACGAAAGGCACAATGCCGACTTTAGTACAAGAGGAGTAAATCTTCTCATTGTTTGTGGTTTGCTTTCAGCGTTTCCTGGATGATCAGTATTAAATTCCGATGCACTACTGCAGCTTTACTCTATCCCTTTGGCGTTCACATTGACGATGAAACACAGAAATAGCGTCAGGTTTTAATACAAAAGGCACAATGCCGACTTAAGTATAAGAAGAGTAAATCTTCTCGTTGTTTGTGGTTTGCTTTGAGCGTTACTTGGGAGATCAGTATTAGCTTCCGATGCACTACTGCAGCTTTACTCCATCCCTTGGACTTTCACATTGACGATGAAACACAGCAATTGCGTCGGGATTTAATACAAAAGCCACAATGCCGACTTGAGTACAAGAAGAGTCACTCTTCTAATTGTTTGTGGTTTGCTTTAAGCGTTTCCTGGGAGATCAGTATTAGATTCCGATGCACTACTGCAGCTTTACTCCATCCCTTTGACCTTCGCATTGACGATGAAACTCAGAAGTTGCGTCGGGATTTAATACAAAAGGCACAATGCCGCCTTAAGTACAAGAAGGGTAAATCTTCTCATTGTTTGTGGTTTGCTTTGCGCGTTTCCTGGGAGATCAGTATTAGATTCCGATGCACTACTGCAGCTTTACTCTATCCCTTGGAAATTCACATTGGCGATGAAACATAGAAATTGCGTCGGGATTTAATACAAAACTCATAATGCCAACTTAAGTACAAGAAGTGTAAATCTTCTCATTGTTTGTGGTTTGCTTTGAGCGTTTCCTGGCAGATCAGTATTAGATTCCGATGCACTACTGCAGCTTTACTCTATCTGTTGGACCTTCACATTTACGATGAAACACAGAAATTGCATCGGGGTTTAATACAAAAGGCACAATGCCGACTTAATTCCTATAAAGGTAAATCTTCTCATTGTTTGTGGTTTGAGTTGAGCGTTACCTGTGAGATCAGTATTAGATTCAGATGCAGTACTGCAGCTTTACCCTATCCCTTGGCCTTCTCATTGACGATGAAACACAGAAATTTCGTCGGGATTAAATAAAATTTGCACAATGCGGACTTAAGTGCAAGAAGAGTGAATCTTCTCATTGTTTGTGGTTTGCTTTGAACGTTTCCTGTGAAATCAGTATGAGATTCTGATGCACTACTGCAGCTTTACTGTACCCCTTGGACCATCACATTGACGATGAAATACAGAAATTGCGTCGGGAGTTAAGACGAAAGGCACAATGCCGACTTCAGTACAAGAGGAGTAAAACTTTACATTGTTTTTGGTTTGCTTTGAGCGTTTCCTGGGTGATCAGTATTAGATTCCGATGCACTAATGCAGCGTTACTCTAACCCTTGGACCTTCACTTTGACGATGAAACACAGAAATTGCGTCCGGATTTAATACAAAAATCACAATGCCGACTTAGGTACAAGATGAGTAAATCTTCTCATTGTTTGTGGTTTGCTTTGAGAGTTTCCTGGGAGATCAGTATTAGATTCCGATGCACTACTGCAGCGTTACTCTATCCCTTGGACCTTCACATGGACGATGAAACACAGATATTGCATCGGGATTTAATACTAAAGAGCCTTTTGTATTAAATCCCGACTAAAATACAAGAAGTGTAAATCTACACATGGTTTGTGGTTTGCTTTGAGCGTTTCCTGGGAGATCAGTATTAGATTCCGATGCACTACTGCAGCTTTTCTCTATGTGTTGTTCCTGCACATTTACGAGAAACACAGAAATTGCATCGGGATTTAATACAAAAGGCACAATGCCGAAAAGTACAAGAAAAGTAATTCTTCTCCATTGTTTGAGGTTTGATTTGAGTGTTACCTGGGAGATCAGTATTAGATTTCGATGCACTACAGCAGCTTTACTCTATCTCTTGGACCTTCACATTGACGATGAAATACTGAAATTGCGTCTAGATTTAATACAAAAGGCACAATGCCGACTTCATTACAAGAGGAGTAAAACTTCATACTGTTTGTGGTTTGCTTTGAGCGTTTCCTGGGTGATCAGTGTTAGATTCCGATCCACTAATGCAGCGTTACTCTATTCCTTGGAACTTGACATTGACGATGAAACACAGAAGTTGCGTCGGTATTTAATACGGTAGGCACAAAGCCGACTTAAGTACAAGTAGAGTAAATCTTCCCTTTATTTGTGGTTTGCTTTGAGCGCTTCCTGGGAGAGCAATATTAGATTCCAATGCACAACTGCAGCTTTACCCTGTTCCTTGTCCCTTAGCATTGACGATAAAACACAGATATTGCGTCGGGATTTAATTCAAAAGGCACAATGGCGACTATAGTACAAGAAGAGTAAATCTACATCTACATCTACATTGATACTCCGCAAGCCACCCAACGGTGTGTGGCGGAGGGCACTTTGCGTGCCACTGTCATTACCTCCCTTTCCTGTTCCAGTCGCGTATGGTTCGCGGGAAAAACGACTGTCTGAAAGCCTCTGTGCGTGCTCTAATCTCTCTAATTTTACATTCGTGATCTCCTCGGGAGGTATAAGTAGGGGGAAGCAATATATTCGATACCTCATCCAGAAACGGACCCTTTCGAAACCTGGCGAGGAAGCTACACCGCGATGCAGAGCACCTCTCTTGCAGAGTCTGCCACTTGAGTTTATTAAACATCTCCGTAACGCTATCACGGTTACCAAATAACCCTGTGACGAAACGCGCCGCCTTTCTTTGGATCTTCTCTATCTCCTCCGTCAGACCGATCTGGTACGGATCCCACACTGATGAGCAATACTCAAGTATAGGTCGAACGAGTGTTTTGTAAGCCACCTCCTTTGTTGATGGACTACATTTTCTAAGCACTCTCCCAATGAATCTCAACCTGGTACCCGCCTTCCCAACAATTAATTTTATATGATCAATCCACTTCAAATCGTTCCGCACGCATACTCCCAGATATTTTACAGAAGTAACTGCTACCAGTGTTTGTTCCGCTATCATATAATCATACAATAAAGGATCCTTCTTTCTATGTATTCGCAATACATTACATTTGTCTATGTTAAGGGTCAGTTGCCACTCCCTGCACCAAGTGCCTATCCGCTGCAGATCTTCCTGCATTTCGCTACAATTTTCTAATGCTGCAACTTCTCTGTATACTACAGCATCATCCGCGAAAAGCCACATGGAACTTCCGACACTATCTACTAAGTCATTTACATATATTGTGAAAAGCAATGGTCCCATAACACTCCCCTGTGGCACGCCAGAGGTTACTTTAACGTCTGTAGACGTCTCTCCATTGATAACAACATGCTGTGTTCTGTTTGCTAAAAACTCTTCAATCCAGCCACACAGCTGGTCTGATATTCCGTAGGCTCTTACTTTGTTTATCAGGCGACAGTGCGGAACTGTATCGAACGCCTTCCGGAAGTCAAGAAAAATAGCATCTACCTGGGAGCCTGTATCTAATATTTTCTGGGTCTCATGAACAAATAAGGCGAGTTGGGTCTCACACGATCGCTGTTTCCGGAATCCATGTTGATTCCTACATAGTAGATTCTGGGTTTCCAGAAATGACATGATACGCGAGCAAAAAACATGTTCTAAAATTCTACAAGAGATCGACGTAAGAGATATAGGTCTATAGTTTTGCGCATCTGCTCGACGACCCTTCTTGAAGACTGGGACTATTTGCGCTCTTTTGCAATCGTTTGGAACCCTCCGTTCCTCTAGAGACTTGCGGTACACGGCTGTTAGAAGGGGGGCAAGTTCTTTCGCGTACTCTGTGTAGAATCGAATTGGTATCCCGTCAGGTCCAGTGGACTTTCCTCTATTGAGTGATTCCAGTTGCTTTTCTATTCCTTGGACACTTATTTCGATGTCAGCCATTTTTTCGTTTGTGCGAGGATTTAGAGAAGGAACTGCAGTGCGGTCTTCCTCTGTGAAACAGCTTTGGAAGAAGGTGTTTAGTATTTCAGCTTTACGCGAGTCATCCTCTGTTTCAATGCCATCATCATCCCGTAGTATCCGGATATGCTGTTTCGAGCCACTTACTGATTTAACGTAAGACCAGAACTTCCTAGGATTTTCTGTCAAGTCGGTACATAGAATTTTACTTTCGAATTCAATGAACGCTTCACGCATAGCCCTCCTTACGCTAACTTTGAAATCGTTTAGCTTCTGTTTGTCTGAGAGGTTTTGGCTGCGTTTAAACTTGGAGTGGAACTCTCTTTGCTTTCGCAGTAGTTTCCTAACTTTGTTGTTGTACCACGGTGGGTTTTTCCCGTCCCTAAAAGTTTTACTCGGCACGTACCTGTCTAAAACGCATTTTACGATTGCCTTGAACTTTTTCCATAAACACTCAACATTGTCAGTGTCGGAACAGAAATTTTCGTTTTGATCTGTTAGGTAGTCTGAAATCCGCCTTGAATTATTCTTGCTAAACAGATAAACCTTCCTCCCTTTTTTTATATTCCTATTAACTTCCATATTCAGGGATGCTGCAACGGCCTTATGATCACTGATTCCCTGTTCTGTACATACAGAGTCGAAAAGTTCGGGTCTGTTTGTTATCAGTAGGTCCAAGATGTTATTTCCACGAGTCAGTTCTCTGTTTAATTGCTCGAGGTAATTTTCGGATAGTGCACTCAGTATAACGTCACTCGATGCTCTGTCCCTACCACCCGTCCTTAACATCTGAGTGTCCCAGTCTATATCTGGTAAATTGAAATCTCCACCTAAGACTATAACATGCTGAGAAAATTTATGTGAAATGTATTCCAAATTTTCTCTCAGTTGTTCTGCCACTAATGCTGCTGAGTCGGGAGGTCGGTAAAAGGAGCCAATTATTAACCTATTTCGGTTGTTTAGTGTAACCTCCACCCATAATAATTCACAGGAACTATCCACTTCTACTTCACTACAGGATAAACTACTACTAACAGCGACGAACACTCCACCACCGGTTGCATGCAATCTATCCTTTCTAAACACCGTCTGTACCTTTGTAAAAATTTCGGCAGAATTTATCTCTGGCTTAAGCCAGCTTTCTGTACCTATAACGATTTCAGCTTCGGTGCTTTCTATCAGCGCTTGAAGTTCCGGTACTTTACCAACGCAGCTTCGACAGTTGACAATTACAATACCGATTGCTGCTTGGTCCCGCATGTCGGGACTTTGCCCCGCACCCGCTGAGGCTGTTGCCCTTTCTGTACTTGCCCAAGGCCATCTAACCTAAAAAACCGCCCAGCCCACGCCACACAACCCCTGCTACCCGTGTAGCCGCTTGTTGCGTGTAGTGGACTCCTGATCTATCCAGCGGAACCCGAAACCCCACCACCCTATGGCGCAAGTCGAGGAATCTGCAGCCCACACGGTCGCAGAACCGTCTCAGCCTCTGATTCAGACCCTCAACTCGGCTCTGTACCAAAGGTCCGCAGTCAGTCCTGTCGACGATGCTGCAGATGGTGAGCTCTGCTTTCATCCCGCTAGCGAGACTGGCAGTCTTCACCAAATCAGATAGCCGCCGGAAGCCAGAGAGGATTTCCTCCGATCCATAGCGACACACATCATTGGTGCCGACATGAGCGACCACCTGCAGATGGGTGCACCCTGTACCCTTCATGGCATCCGGAAGGACCCTTTCCACATCTGGAATGACTCCCCCCGGTATGCACACGGAGTGCACATTGGTTTTCTTCCCCTCTCTTGCTGCCATTTCCCTAAGGGGCCCCATTACGCGCCTGACGTTGGAGCTCCCAACTACCAGTAAGCCCACCCTCTGTAACTGCCCGGATCTTGCAGACTGAGGGGCAACCTCTGGAACAGGACAAGCAGCCGTGTCAGGCTGAAGATCAGTATCAGCCTGAGACAGAGCCTGAAACCGGTTCGTCAGACAAACTGGAGAGGCTTTCCGTTCAGTCCTCCGGAATGTCTTTCGCCCCCTGCCACACCTTGAAACGACCTCCCACTCTACCACAGGTGAGGGATCAGCCTCAATGTGGGCAGTATCCCGGGCAGCCACAGTCGTAGTCCGATCGGGGGATGCGTGGGACGAGCTGGCCGTCCCCGACAAACCCCCATCCGGACCCCCACAGTGATGCCCATTGGCAACAGCGTCAAGCTGTGTGACCGAAGCCAACACTGCCTGTAGCTGGGAGCGAAGGGATGCCAACTCAGCCTGCATCCGAACACAGCAGTTGCAGTCCCTATCCACGCTAAAAACTGTTTAGCAAAGAACGTCTTAACTAATTTACAGAGAGCGCAAACAAATCGACAAAATTTAAACGGTTATTAAAATACAAGATTGCCTAGTAAATGCAGTAATGCTGCTACTTGCGCACTGCTGACACTGCTAGGCGGCGGAAGGAGACTAAGCGAAATTACACTATTCAGGTACTAAAACGCAATGCTACACTCTCAAATACTATAATACGCCCGAAATTTATGAATTAAACAATGCAAGTACCAAAAACACGCAAAGAAATTAAGAATTAAACTATGTAACAAATGAGTGAGCTAGGAGTATACGACTTGCTGCTCAGCTGCTTATCCAAGGCGGCAGGGAGCACACTCATTGTTTGTGGTGTGTTTTTGAGCGTTACGTGGGAGATCAGTATAAGATTCCGATGCACTACTGCAGCTTTACTCTATCCCTTGCACCTTCACATTGACGATGAAACACAGAAATTGCGTCGGGATTTGATACAAAAGGCACAATGCCGACTTAACCACAGGAAGAGATGTCTTCTCAATGTTTGTGGTTTGCTTTGAGCGTTTCCTGGGAGATCAGTATCAGATTCCAATGCAGTACTGCAGATTTACTCTACCCCTTGGTCCTTCAGATTAACTATGAAACTCAGAAATTGCGTCGGAATTTAATACGATAGGCACAATGCCGACTTAAGTACAAGAGGAGTAAATCGTCTCATTGTTTGTGGTGTGTTTATGAGCGTTACCTGGGAGATCAGTATTAGATTGCGATGCACTACTGCAGCTTTACTGTATGCCTTGGACCTTCACATTGACGATGAAACACAGAAATTGGGTCGGGCATTAATACAAAAGGCATAATGCCGTCTGAAGTACAAGAAGTGTAAATCTTCTCATTGTTTGTGGTTTGCTTTGAGCTTTTCCTGGGAGATCAGTATTATATTCCAATGCACTACTGCAGCTTTACTCTATCCGTTCGACCTTCACATAGACGATGAAACACAGAAATTGCGACGGGATTTAATACAAAAGGCACAATGCGGACATTAGTTCTAGAGGATTAAATCTTCACATTGTTTGTGGTTTGCTTTGATCGATTCCTGGGTGATCAGTATTAGATTCCGATGCACTATTGCAGCTTTACTCTATCCCTTGCATATTCACATTGACGATGAAACACAGAATTGCGTAAGGGTTTAATTCAAATGGCACAATGCCGACTTACGTACAAGAAGAGTAAATCCTCTCATTGTTTATGGTTTGCTTTGAGTGTTTCCTGGGATATCAGTATTACATTTCGATGCACTACTGCAGCTTTACTCTATCCCTTGGACCTTCACATTGACGACGAAACACAGAAATTTCTACGGGATTAAATAATATATGCACAATGCCAACAATAGTACAAGAATAGTGAATCTTCTCATTGTTTGTGGTTTGCTTTGAACGTTTCCTGGGATATCAGTATTAGATTCCGATGCACTCATGCAGCTTTACTGTACCCTTTGGACCATCACATAGACGGTGAAATACAGAAATTGCGTCGGGATTGAAGACAAAATGCACAATGCCGACTTCAGTACAAGAGGAATAAATCTTCACATTCATTGTGGTTTGCTTTGAGCGTTTCCTGGGTGATCAGTATCAGATTCCGATGCACTAATGCAGCTTTACTCTATGCCTTGGATCTTCACTTTGACGATGAAACACAGAAATTGCGTCGGGATTTCATACAAAAGGCATAATGCTGACTTAAGTACAAGAAGAGTAAATCTTCTCATTGTTTGTGGTTTGCTTTGAGCGTTTGCTGGGAGATCAGTATTACATTCCGATGATCTACTGCAGCTTTACTCTATCACTTGGACCATCACATTGTCGATGAAACACATAAATTGCGTAGGGATTTAATACAAAAGGTACAATGCCGACTTAAGTACAAGAGGAGTAAATCTTCTCATTGCTTTTGGTTTGCTTTGAGCGTTTTCTTGGAGATCAGTATTAGATTCCGATGCACTACTGCAGCGTTACTCTATCCCTTGGACCTTCACATTGACGATGAAACACAGATATTGCGTCGGGATTTAATACAAAAGGCAAAATGCCGACTTAAGTACAAGAAGAGTAAATCTTCTCATTGTTTGTGGTTTGCTTTGAGAGTTTCCTGGGAGATCAGTATTAGATTCCGATGCACTACTGCAGCGTTACTCTGTCCCGTGGAGCTTCACATTGACGATGAAACACAGATATTGCGTCGGGAATTAATACTAAAGTGCCTTTTGTAACAAATCCCGACTAAAATACAAGAAGTGTAAATCTACACATGGTTTGTGGTTTGCTTTGAGCGTATCCTGGGAGATCAGTATTAGATTCCGACGCACTACTGCAGCTTTTCTCTATGTGTTGGACCTGCATACAAAAGGCATAGTGCCGACTTAAGTACAAGAAGAGTAAATCTTCTCATTGTTTGTGGTTTGCTTTGAGCGTTTGCTGGGAGATCAGTATTACATTCCGATGCACTACTGCAGCTTTACTGTATGCCTTGGACCTTCACATTGACGATGAAACACAGTTATTGCGTCGGGATTTACTACAAAAGGCACAATGCCGTCTTAAGTAGAAGAAGAGTGTATCTTCTTACAGTTTTTGGTTTGCTTTCAGCGTTTCCTGTGAGATCCTTATTAGATTCCGATTCACTACCGCTGCTTTACTCAATCCCTTGGACCTACACATTGACGATGAAACACAGAAATTGTTTGCTTTGAGCGTTTCCTGTGAGATCAGTATTAGATTCCGATCCACTACTGCAGCTATACTCTATCCCTGGGACCTTCACATTGACGATGAAACACAGATACGGCGTCGTTATTTACTACAAGAGGCACAATGCCGACTAATGTACAAGAAGAGTAAATCTTCTCATTGTTTGTTGTTTGCTCGAGCGTTTTCTGGGAGATCAGTACTACATTCCGATGCACTGCTGTAGCTTTCCTCTATCCCTTGGACCTTCACATTGACGACGAAACACAGAAATCGCGCCGGGACTTAATAGAAAAGGCACAATGCAGACTTATGTACAAAAAGAGTAAATCTTCTCATTGTTTGTGGTTTGCTGTGTGCGTTTCCTGGGCGATTGGGAGATCAGTATTAGTTCCGAAGCACTACTGCAGCTTTACTCTATCCCTTGGATCTTCACATTGACGATGAAACACAGAAATATCGCCGGGATATAATACATAAGGCACAATGCCGACTTAAGTACAAGAAGTGTATATCTTCTCATTGTTTGTGGTTTGCTTTCAGCATTACCTGGGAGATTAGTATTAGATCCGATGCACTACTGCAGCTTTACTCTATCCCTTGGGCCTTCACTTTGACGATCAAACACAGAAATCGCGTCGGGATTTAATACATAAGGCACAATGCCGACTCAAGTACAAGGAGAGTAAATCTTCTCATTGTTTGTGGTTTGCTTTGAGCGTTTCCTGATATATCAGTATTAGATCCGATGCACTACTGCAGCTTTACTCTTTCCCTTGGACCTTCAAATTGACGATGAAACACAGAAATTGCGTCGGTATTTAATACAAAAAGCACAGTGCCGACTTAAGTACAAGAAGAGTAAATCTTCTCATTGTTTGTGGTTAGCTTCGAGCGTTATTTGGGAGTTCAGTATTAGATTCCTATGCACTACTGCGGCTTTACTCTATACCTTGGACCTCCACATTGACCATGAAACACAGATATTGCATCGGGATTTAATACAAATGGCACAAAGCCGACTTAAGTGGAAGAAGAGTAAACCTTTTCATTGTTTGTGGTTTCTTTGAGCGTTTCCTAGGAGATCAGTATTAGATTTAGATGCACTACTGCAGCTTTTCTCCATCCCTTGGATCTTCACATTGACGATGAAACACAGAAAGTACGTCGGGAATTAATACAAAATGCACAATGCCGACTTTAGTACAAGACGAGAAAGTCTTCTCATTGTTCTGGTTTGCTTGGAGCATTTCCAGGGAGATCAGTATTAGTTCCCGATGCACTACTGCAGCCTTACTCCATCCCTTGGACCTTCACAATGACGATGAAACACAGACATTGCGCCGGGATTTATTACGGAAGGCACAATGACGATTTCAGTCCAAGAAGAGAAAATCTTCTTATTGTTTCTGGTTCGCTGTGAGCGTTTCCTGGGAGATCAGTATTAGTTCCGAAGCACTACTGCAGTTTTACTCTATCCCTTCGACCTTAACATTGACGATGAAACACAGAAATTACTTCGGGATTTAATGCAAAAGGCACAATGCCGACTTAAGTACAAGAAGAGTAAATCTTCTCATTGTTTGTGGTTTGCTTTGAGCGTATCCTGGGATGTCACTATTAGATTCCGATGCACTACTGCAGCTTTACTCTATCCCTTGGACCTTCACATTGACGATGAAACACAGAAATTGCGTCGTGGTTTAATACAAAATGCCCAATGCCGACTTAAGTACAAGAAGAGTAAATCTTCTCATTGTTTGTGGTTTGCTTTGAGCGTTTCCTGGGAGATCAGTATTAGATTCCGATGAACTACTGCAGCCTTACCCTATCCCTTGGACCTTCACATTGTCGATGAAAAACAGAAATAGTGTAGGGGTTTAATACAAAAGACAAAATTCCGACTTAAGTAAAAGAAGAGTAAATCTTCTTATTGTTTTTGGGTAGCTTTGAGCGTTTCCTGTGAGATCAGTATTAGATTCCGATGAACTACTGCAGCTTTACTGTATCCCTTGGACCTTCACATTGACTATGAAACACAGTTATTGCGTCGGAATTTACTACAAAAGGCACAATGCCGTCTTAAGTACAAGAAGAGTATATCTTCTTATAGTTTTTGGTTTGCTTTCAGCGTTTCCTGTGAGATCGGTATAAGATTCCGATTCACTACCGCTGCTTTACTCAATCCCTTGGACCTACACATTGACAATGAAACACAGAAATTGTTTGCTTTGAGCGTTTCCTGTGAGATCAGAATATAGATTCCGATGCACTACTGCAGCTATACTCTATCCCTGGGACCTTCACACTGACAATGAAACACAGATATGGCGTCGTTATTTACTACAAAAGGCACTATGCCGACTTATGTACAAGTAGAGTAAATCTTCTCATTGTTTGTTGTTGGCTCGAGCGTTTCCTGGGAGATCAGTACTACATTCCGATGCACTGCTGCAGCTTTGCTCTATCCCTTGGACCTTCACATTGACGATGAATCACAGAATTTGCGCCGGGACTTAATAGAAAAGGCACAATGCAGACTTAAGTACAAAAAGAGTAAAGCTTATCATTGTTTGTGGTTTGCTGTGGCGTTTCTTCGGCGATTGGGAGATCAGTATTAGTTCCGAAGCACTACTGCAGTTTTATTTTATCCCTTGGACTTTCACATTGACGAAGAAACACAGATATTACGCCGGGAATTAATACAAGAGGCACAACGCAAACTTAAGTAGTAAGGGAGTAAATCTCATTGTTTGTGGTTTGTTTTGAGTGTTTCCTGGGAGATCAGTAATAGATTCCGATGCACTACTGCAGATTTTCTCTATCCCTTGGACCTTCACATTGACGATGAATCACAGAAATTGCGTCTGGAGTTAATATAAAATGCACAAGACGAGAAAGTCTTCTCATTGAACTGGTTTGCTTGGAGCATTTCCAGGGAAATCAGTGTTAGTTCCCGATGCACTACTGCAGCCTTACTCCATCCCTTGGAACTTCACATTGACGATGAAACACAGACATTGCGTCGGGATTTAATACAGAAGGCACAACGACGATTTCAGTCCAAGAAGAGAAAATCTTCTTATTGTTTCTGGTTCGCTTTGAGCGTTTCCTGGGAGATGAGTATTAGGTTCCGATGCACCACTGCAGCTTCACTCTATCTCTTGGACCTTCACATTCACAATGAAATACAGATATTGCGTCGGGATTTAATACAGAAGGCACAATGACGATATCAGTACAAGAAGAGAAAATATTCATATTGTTTCTGGTTCGCTGTGAGCGTATCCTGGGAGATCAGTATTCGATTCCGATGCACTACTGCAGCTATACTCTATCCCTTGGACCTTCACATTGACGATGAAACACAGACATTGCGTCGGGATTTAATACAAAAGGCACATTGCCGACTTAAATACAAGAAGAGTAAATCTTATTGTTTGTGGTTTGCTTTGAGCGTTTCCAGGGAGATCAGAATTAGTTGCCGATGCACTACTGCAGCCTTACACTATCCCTTGGACCTTCACATAGACGATGAAACACAGACATTGCGTCGGGATTTAATACAAAAGGCACATTGCCGACTTAAATACAAGAAGAGTAAATCTTATTGTTTGTGGTTTGCTTTGAGCGTTTCCAGGGAGATCAGAATTAGTTGCCGATGCACTACTGCAGCCTTACACTATCCCTTGGACCTTCACATAGACGATGAAACACAGACATTGCGTCGGGATTTAATACAAAAGGCACATTGCCGACTTAAATACAAGAAGAGTAAATCTTATTGTTTGTGGTTTGCTTTGAGCGTTTCCAGGGAGATCAGAATTAGTTGCCGATGCACTACTGCAGCCTTACACTATCCCTTGGACCTTCACATAGACGATGAAACACAGACATTGCGTCGGGATTTAATACAAAAGGCACTTTGCCGACTTAAGTACAACAAGAGTAAATCTCATTGTTTGTGGTTTGTTTTGAGCGTTTCCTGTGAGATCAGTATTAGATTCCGATGCACTGCTGCAGATTTTCTCTATCCCTTGGACCTTCACATTGACGATGAATCACAGAAATTGCGTCTGGAGTTAATATAAAACGCAACATGCCGACTTAAGTACAAGATGAGTAAAACTTCTCATTGTTTGTGGTTTGCTTTGAGCGTTTCCTGGGAGATCAGTATTAGTTCCGAAGCACTACTGCAGCTTTACTCTATCCCTTGGACCTTCCCATTGACGATGAAACACAGAAATATCGCCGGGATATAATACAAAAGGCACAATGCCGACTTAAGTACAAGAAGAGTATATATTCTCATTGTTTGTGGTTTGCTTTGAGCATTTCCTGGGAGATCAGTATTAGATCCGATGCACTACTGCAGCTTTCCTCTATCCCTTGGACCTTCCCATTGACGATGAATCACAGAAATATCGCCGGGATGTAATACAAAAGGCACAATGCCGACTTAAGTACAAGAAGAGTATATATTCTCATTGTTCGTGGTTTGCTTTGAGCATTTCCTGGGAGATCAGTATTAGATTTCGATGCACTACTGCAGCTTTACTCTATCCCTTGGGCCTTCACATTGACGATGAAACAGAGAGATTGCGTCGGTATTAAGTACAAAAGGAACAATACCGACTTAAGTACAAGAATAGTAAATCTTCTGATTGTTTCCGGTTTGCTTTGAGCATTTCCTGGGAGATCAGTATTACTATCCGGTGCACTACTGCAGCTTTAATCTATCCCTTGGAACATCACATTGTCGACGAAACACAGAAATCGGGTCGGGATTTAATACATAAGGCACAATGTCGACTCAAGTACAAGGAGATTAAATATTCTCATTGTTTCTGGTTTGCTTTGAGCGTTTCCTGATATATCAGTATTAGATCCGAAGCACTACGCAGCTTTACTCTTTCAATTGGACCTTCTAATTGACGATCAAACACAGAAATTGCGTCGGTATTTAATACAAAAAGCACACTGCCGACTTAAGTACAAGAAGAGTAAATCTTCTCATTGTTTTTGGTTTGATTTGAGCGTTTATTGGGAGATCAGTAATAGATTCCGATGCACTACTGCAGCTTTACTCTATCCCTTGGACCTTCACATAGAAGATGAAAAACAGAAATGGCGTCGGGATTTAATTCAACAGGCACAAAGCCGACTTAAGTACAAGAAGAGTAAATGTTCTCATTGATTCTGGTTTGGTTTGAGCGTTTCCTGGGAGATCAGTATTAGATTCCGATTAACTACTGCAGCTTTACTCCATCCCTTGGACCTTCACATTGACGATGAAACTCAGAAAGTGCGTCGGGAATTAGTATAAAATGCACAATGCCGACTTTACTACAAGACGAAAAAGTCTTCTCATTGTTTCTGGTTTGCTTTGAGCATATCCTGGGAGATCAGTAATAGATTTCGATGCACCACTGCAGCTTTTCTCTACCTCCTGGACCTTCACATTAAGGATGGAACACAGAAATTGGGTCGGGATTTAATACAAAAGGCACATTGCCGACTTAAATACAAGAAGAGTAAATCTTATTGTTTGTGGTTTGCTTTGAGCATTTCCAGGGAGATCAGTATTAGATTCCGATGCACTACTGCAGCTTTACTCTATCCGTTGGACCTTCAAATTGACGATGAAACACAGAAATTGCGTCGGTATTTAATACAAAAAGCACAATGCCGACTTAAGTACAAGAAGAGAAAATCTTCCCATTGTTTGTGGTTTGCTTCGAGCGTTTCCTTGGAGTTCAGTATTGGATTCCGATGCACTACTGCAGCTTTACTCTATCCCTTGGGCCTTCACATTGACGATGAAACAGAGAGATTGCGTCGATATTGAATACAATAGGCAGAATACCGACTTCAGTACAAGAATAGTAAATGTTCTCATTGTTTGTGGTTTGCTTTGAGCATATCCTGGGAGATCAGTATTACATTCCGATGCACTACGGCAGCTTTACTCTATCCGTTGGAACTTCACATTGTCGATGAATCACAGAAATCGCGTCGGGATTTAATACATAAAATCACAATGCCGACTTAAGTGCAAGAAGAGTAAATTTACACATTGTTTTTGGTTTGCTTTGAGCGTTTCCTGGAAGATCAGTATTAGATTCCGATGCACTACTGCAGCTTTACTCTATCCCTTGGACCTTCACATTGACGATGAAAAACAGAAATGGCATCGGGATTTAATTCAACAGGCACAAAGCCGACTAAAGTACAAGAAGAGTAAATCTTCTCATTGTTTCTGGTTTGATTTGTACGTTTCCTGGGAGATCAGTATTAGATTCCGATTAACAACTGCAGCTTTACTCTGTGCCTTGGTCCTTCACATTGACTATGAAACACAGAAATAGCGTCGGGATTTAATACAAATGGCACAAAGCAAACTTAAGTGGAAGAAGAGTAAATCTCTTCATTCTTTGAGGTTTCTTTGAGCGTTTCCTAGGAGATCAGTATTAGATTCAATTGCACTACTGCAGCTTTACTCCATCCCTTGGACCTTCACATTGACGATGAAACACCGAAAGTGCGTCGGGAATTAATACAAAATTCACAATGCCGACTTTAGTACAAGACGAGAAAGTCTTCTCATTGTTTCTGGTTTGCTTTGAGCTTATCATGGGAGATTAGTAATAGATTCCGATGCACCACTGCAGCTTTACTCTATCTCTTGGACCTTCACATTGACGATGAAACACAGAAATCGCGTCGGTATTTAATACAAAAAGCACAATGCCGATTTAAGTACAAGAAGAGTAAATCTTCCCATTGTTTGTGGTTTGCTTAGAGCGTTTCCTTGGAGTTCAGTATTAGATTCCGATGCAGTACTGCAGCTTCACTCTATCACTTGGGCCTTCACATTGACGATGAAACAGAGAGATTGCGTTGGTATTTAATACAAAAGGCACAATACCGACTTAAGTACAAGAATAGTAATTCCTCTCATTGTTTGCGGTTTGCTTTGAACATTTCCTGGGAGAACAGTATTACTATCCGGTGCACTACTGCAGCTTTACTCTATCCCTAGGAACCTCACATTGTCGATGAAACACAGAAATCGCGTCGGGAGTTAATACATAAGGCGCAATGGCGACTCCAGTATAAAGAGAGAAAATCTTC
Source organism: Schistocerca piceifrons (assembly GCF_021461385.2). Taxonomy (NCBI): domain Eukaryota; kingdom Metazoa; phylum Arthropoda; class Insecta; order Orthoptera; family Acrididae; genus Schistocerca; species Schistocerca piceifrons. The sequence continues at coordinate 1,122,009,927 of NC_060139.1, read as the reverse complement.
TCATTGTTTGTCGTTTGCTTTGAGCTTTTCCTGGGAGATCAGTAATAGATCCCGATGCACTACTGCAGCTTTACTCTATCCCTTGGACCTTCACATTGACGATGAAACACAGATATTGCGTCGGGATTTAATACAAAAGGCACAATGCCGGCTTAAGTACGGGAAGAGTAAATCTTCTCATTGTAGGTGGTTTGGTTCGAGCGATTCCTGGGAGTTCAGTATTAGATTCCAATGCACTACTGCAGCCTTAGCCTATATCTTGGGCCTTCACATTGACGATGAAGCAGAGAGATTGCGTCGGTATTGAATACAAAAGGCACAATACCGACTTAAGTACAAGAATAGTAAATGTTCTCATTGTTTGTGGTTTGCTTTGAGCATATCCTGGGAGAACAGTATCACATTCCAATGCACTACTGCAGCTTTACTCTATCCCTTGGAACTTCACATTGTCGATGAATCACAGAAATTGCGTCGGGATTTAATACATAAGGCACAATGCCGACTTATGTACAAGAAGAGTAAATATACTCATTGTTTTTGGTTTGCTTTGAGCATTTCGCCGGAGATCAGTATTAGATCCCGATGCACTACTGCAGCTTTACTCCATCCCAAGGACATTCACATTGACGATGCAACACAGAAATTGCGTCGGGATTTAATACAAAAGGCACAATGCCGACTTAAGTACACGAAGAAAAAGTCTCCTCATTGTTTGTGTTTTGCATTGAGCGTTTCCTGGGAGATCAGTATTAGATTCCGATGCACTTCTGCAGCTTTACACCATCCCTTGGAACATCACATTGACGATGGAAAACAGAAAATGCGTCGAGATTTAATACAAAAGGCACAATGACGACTTAAGTACAACAAGAGCAAATCTTCTCAATGTTTGTGGTTAGCTTTGAGCGTTTCCTGGGAGATCAGTATTAGATCCCGTTGCACTACTCCAGCTTTACTCTATCCTTTGGGACTTCACATTGTCGATGAAACACAGAAATTGCGTCGGGATTTAATACAAAAGGCATATTGCCAACTAAAGAACAAGAAGAGTAAATATTCTCACTGTTTGTGGTTTGCTTCTAGCGTTTCCTGGGAGCTCAGTATTAGATTCCGATGCACTACTGCTGCTTTAATCTATCCAATGCGCCTTCACAATGACGATGAAAGAGACATATTGCGTTGGTATTGAGTACAAAAGGCACAATAACGGCTTAAGTACTTCAAGAGTAAATCTTCTCATTGTTTTTTTTTTATTTGCTCTGAGCGCATCCTGGGAGATCAGTATTAGATTCCGATGCACTACTGCAGGTTTACTCTATCCCTTGGACCTTCACATTGACGATGCTACACAGAAATTGCGTCGGGATTTAATACAAAAGGCACAAAGCCGACTGAAGTACAAGAATAGGAAATCTTCTCATTGTTCGTTGTTTGCTTTGAGCGTTTCCTGGGAGATGAGTGTTAGATTCCGATGCACTACTGCAGCTTTACTCTATCCCAAGGACCTTCATATTGACGATGACAAACAGAAGTTGCGTAGGGGTTTAACACAAAGAGTAAAATGTGACTTAAGTGCAAGAAGATTAAATCTTCTTAATGTTTTTGGTTTACTTTGAGCGTTTCCTGGGAGATCACTATTACATTCCGAAGCACTTCTGCAGCTTTACTGTATCCCTTGCACATTCACATTGACGATGAAACACAGTTATTGCGTCGGGATTTACTACAAAAGGCACAATGCCGTCTTAAGTAAAAGAAGAGTATATCTTCTTATAGTTTTTGGTTTGCTTTCAGCGTTTCCTGTGAAATCGGTATTAGATTCCAATTCACTACCGCTGCTTAACTCAATCCCTTGGACCTACACATTGACGATGAAACACAGAAATTGTTTGCTTTGAGCGTTTCCTGTGAGATCAGTATTAGATTCCGATGCACTACTGCAGCTTTACTGTATCCCTGGGACCTTCACACTGACGATGAAACACAGATATGGCGTCGTTATTTACTACAAAAGGCACAATGCCGACTTATGTACAAGAAGAGTAAATCTTCTCATTGATTGTTGTTGGCTCGAGCGTTTCCTGGGAGATCAGTACTACATTCCGATGCACTGCTGCAGCTTTGCTCTGTCCCTTGGGCCTTCACATTGACGACGAAACACAGAATTTGCGCCGGGACTTAATAGAAAAGGCACAATGGAGACGTAAGTACAAAAAGAGTAAATCTTCTCATTGTTTGTGGTTTGCTGTGGCGTTTCGAGGGCGATTGGGAGATCAGTATTAGTTCCGAAGCACTACTGCAGTTTTACTCTAACCCTTGGACTTTCACATTGACGAAGAAACACAGAAATTACGTCGGGAAATAATACAAAAGGCACAATGCAAACTTAAGTAGTAAAAGAGTAAATCTCATTGTTTGTGGTTTGTTTTGAGTGTTTCCTGGGAGATCAGTAATAGATTCCGATGCACTACTGCAGATTTTCTCTATCCCTTGGAGCTTCACATTGACGATGAATCACAGAAATTGCGTCTGGAGTTAATATAAAATGCACAATGCCGACTTTAGTACAAGACGAGATAGTCTTCTCATTGATCTGGTTTGCTTGGAGCATTTCCAGGGAAATCAGTATTAGTTCCCGATGCGCTACTGCATCCTTACTCCATCCTTTGGACCTTCACATTGACGATGAATCATAGAAATTGCGTCTGGAGTTAATATAAAATGCAACATGCCGACTTAAGTACAAGATGAGTAAAACTTCTCTATGTTTGTGGTTTGCTTTGAGCGTTTCCTGGGAGATCAGTATTAGTTCCGAAGCACTACTGCAGCTTTACTCTATCCCTTGGACCTTCACATCGACGATGAAACACAGAAATATCGCCGGGATATAATACAAAAGGCACAATGCCGACTTAAGTACAAGAAGAGTATATATTCTCATTGTTTGCGGTTTGCTTTGAGCATTTCCTGTGAGATCAGTATTAGATCCGATGCACTACTGCAGCTTTACTCTATCCACTGGACCTTCAAATAGACGATGGAACAAAGGAATTGCGTCGGTATTTAATACAAAAAGCACAATGTCGACTTAAGTACAAGAAGAGAAAATCTACCCATTGTTTGTGGTTTCCTTCGAGCGTTTCCTTGAAGTTCAGTATTAGATTTCGATGCACTACTGCAGCTTTACTCTATCCCTTGGACCTTCACATTGACGATGAAACACAGAAATTGCATCGGGATTTAATACAAAAGGCACATTGCCGACTTAAATACAAGAAGAGTAAATCTTATTGTTTGTGGTTTGCTTTGAGCGTTTCCAGAGACATCAGTATTAGATTCCGATACACTATTGCAGAATACTCTATCCCCTGGACCTTCACATTGACGATGAATCACAGATATTGCATCGGGATTTAATATAAAATACACAATGCCGACATAAGTACAAGAAGAGTAAATCTTCTCATTGTTTGTGGTTTGCTTTGAGCGTTTCCTGGGAGACCAGTATTAGTTCCAAAGCTCTACAGCGGCTTTACTCTATTCCTCGGACCTTCGCATTGACGATGAAGTACAGAAATTACGTCGGGAGTTAATACAAGAGGCACAACGCCAACTTAAGTAGAAGAAGAGACAATCTTCTCATTGTTCGTGGTTTGTTTGAGCGTATCCAGGGAGATCAGTATTAGATTCCGATGCACTACTGCAGCTTTACTACATTCCTTGGACCTTCACATTGACGATGTATAACAGAATTTGCGTCGGGATTTAATACAAAAGGCACAATGCCGACTTAAGTACAAGAGGAGTAAATCTTCTCATTGTTTCTGGGTAGCTTTGAGTGTTGCCTGGGAGATCAGTATTAGATTACGATTAACTACTGCATCTTTACTCTATCCCTTTGACGTTCGCAATGACGATGAAACACAGAAATTTCACCGGGATTTAATACAAAAGGCACAATGGTGACTTATGTACAAGAAGAGTAAATCTTCTTATTGTTTGAAGTTTGTTCGAGCGTTTCCTGATAGATCAGTATTAGATTCTGATACACTACTGCAGCATTACTCTATCCCTTGGACCTTCACATCGACGATGAAACACAGAAATTGGGTCGGGATTTAATACAAAAGGCATAATGCCGACTTAAGTACAAGAACAGTAATTCTTCTCGTTGTTTGTGGTTTCCTTTGAGCGTTTCCTGGGAAATCAGTATTAGATTCCCATGCACCACTGCAGCTTTACTCTATCCTTGGACCTTCACCTTGACGATGAAACACAGAAATAGCGTCGGGATTTAATACAAAAGGTACAATACCGACGTAAGTACAAGAAGAGTAAATCTTCTCACTGTTTGTGGTTTCCTTTGAGCGTTTCCTGGGAGTTGGGTATTAGATTCCGATTCATTACTGCAGCTTTGCCCTATCCGTTGGACCTTCACATTGACGATGAAACTCAGAAATTGCATCGGGATTTAACAAAAAATGCACAATGCTGGTTTAAGTACAAGGAGAGTAAAGCTCATTGTTTGTGGTTTGCTTTGAGCGTTTCTTGGGAGATCAGTATTAGATTCCGTTGCACTACTACAGCTTTACTCTATCCCTTGGGACTTCACATTGTCGATGAAACACAGAAATTGCGTCGGGATTTAATACAAAAGGCATATTGCCGACTTAAGTACAAGAAGAGTAAATATTCTCACTGTCTGTGGTTTGCTTCGAGCGTTTCCTGGGAGATCAGTATTAGATTCCGATGCACTACTGCTGCTTGTCTCTATCCCATGCGCCTTCACAATGACGATGAAAGAGGCATTTTGCGTTGGTATTGAGTACAAAATGCACAATAACGGCTGAAGTACTTCAAGAGTAAATCTTCTCATAATTTGTGATTTGCTCTGAGCGCATCCTGGGAGATCAGTATTAGATTCCGATGCACTACTGCAGCTTTACTCTGTACCTTGGACCTTCACATTGACGATGAGTCACAGACATTGCGTCGGGAGTTAATATAAAATGCAAAATGCCGACTTAAGTACAAGATGAGTAAATCTTCTCATTGTTTGAGGTTCGTTTTGAGCGCTTCCTGGGAGATGAGTATTCGTTCCGAAGCACTACTACAGCTTTACTCCATCCCTTGGACTTTCACATTGACGATAAAACACAGAAATATAGCCGGGAAATAATACAAAAGGCACAATGCCGACTTAAGTACAAGAAGAGTATATCTTCTCATTGTTTGTGGTTTGTTTTGAGCATTTACTGGGAGATCAGTTTTAGATCCGATGCACTACTGCAGCTTTACTCTATCCCTTGGGCGTTCACATTGACGATGAAACAGTGAGATTGCGTCGGTATTTAATACAAAATGCACAATACCGACTTAAGAACAAGAATAGAAAATCATCTCATTGTTTTTGGTTTGCATTGAGCATTTCCTGGGAGATCAGTATTAGATTCCGATGCACTACTGCAATCCTACTCTATCCCTTGGACCTTCACATTGACAATGAAACACAGAAATTGCGTCGGGACTTAATACAAAAGACTAAATGCCGACTTAAGTACAACAAGAGTAAATCTTCTCATTGTTTGTGGTTTGCTTTGAGCGTTTCCCGGGAGATCCGTATTACATCCCGATTCACTGCAGCAGCTTTACTCTATCCCTTGGACCTTCACATTGACGATGAAACACAGAAATTGCGTCGGTATTTAATACAAAAGGCATAATGCCGACTTAAGTACAAGAAGAGTATATCTTCTCATTGTTTGTTGTCTGCTTTAAGCGTTTCATGGGAGATCAGTAAAACGTCCGAAGCACTAGTGCAGCTTTACTCTATCTCTTGGACCTTCACATTGACGATGAAACACAGAAATTGCTTCGGGATTTAATACATACGGCACAACGCCAACTTAAGTAGAAGATGAGTAAATCTTCTCGTTCTTCGTGGTTTGCTTGAGCGTTCCCTGGAAGATCAATATAAAATTCCGATGCACTACTGCAACTTTACCCTATCCCTTGGACCTTTACATTGACGATGCTACACAGAAATTGCGTCGGGATTTAATACAAAAGGCACAAAGCCGACTGAAGTACAAGAATAGGAAATCTTCTCATTGTTCGTTGTTTGCTTTGAGCGTTTCCTGGGAGAACAGTGTTAGATTCCTGTGCACTACTGCAGCTTTACTCTATCCCCTGGACCTTCATATTGACGATGACAAACAGAAGTTGCGTAGGGGTTTAATACAAAGAGTAAAATGTTGACTTAAGTACAAGAAGATTAAATCTTCTTAATGTTTTTGGTTTACTTTGAGCGTTTCCTGGGAGATCACTATTACATTCCGAAGCACTTCTGCAGCTTTACTCTATCCCTTTCACCATCACATTGACGATGAAACACAGAAATTGCGTCGGGATTTAATACAAAAGCACAATGCCGTTTTAAGTGTAAGAAGAGTAAATCTTCTCACTGTCCGTGGTTTGCTTTGAGAGTTTCCTGGGAGATCAGTATTAGATTCCGATGAACTACTGCAGCCTTACCCTATCCCTTGGACCTTCACATTGTCGATGAAACACAGAAATAGTGTAGGGGTTTAATACAAAAGACAAAATTCCGACTTAAGTAAAAGAAGAGTAAATCTTCTTATTGTTTTTGGGTAGCTTTGAGCGTTTCCTGTGAAATCAGTATTAGATTGCGATGAACTACTGCAGCTTTACTGTATCCCTTGGACCTTCACATTGACTATGAAACACAGTTATTGCGTCGGAATTTACTACAAAAGGCACAATGCCGTCTTAAGTACAAGAAGAGTATATCTTCTTATAGTTTTTGGTTTGCTTTCAGCGTTTCCTGTGAGATCGGTATTAGATTCCGATTCACTACCGCTGCTTTACTCAATCCCTTGGACCTACACATTGACAATGAAACACAGAAATTGTTTGCTTTGAGCGTTTCCTGTGAGATCAGAATATAGATTCCGATGCACTACTGCAGCTATACTCTATCCCTGGGACCTTCACACTGACAATGAAACACAGATATGGCGTCGTTATTTACTACAAAAGGCACTATGCCGACTTATGTACAAGTAGAGTAAATCTTCTCATTGTTTGTTGTTGGCTCGAGCGTTTCCTGGGAGATCAGTACTACATTCCGATGCACTGCTGCAGCTTTGCTCTATCCCTTGGACCTTCACATTGACGATGAAACACAGAATTTGCGTCGGGATTTAATACAAAAGGCACAATGCCGACTTATGTACAAGAAGAGTAAATCTACTCATAGGTTGTGGTTTGTTTAAATGTTTCCTGGGAGATCACTATTATATTGTGATGCACTACTGCAGCTTTACTCTACCCCTTCGACCTTCACATTGACGATGAAGCACAGAAATTGCGTCGGGATGTAATGCAAAAGGCACAATGCCGACGTAAGTACAAGAAGGGTAAGTCTTCTCATTGTTTGTGGTTGGCTTTGGGCGTTTCCTGGGAGATCAGAATTAGATTCCGATGCACTAGTGCAGCTTTAATCTATTTCTTGGACCTTCACATTGACAATGAAACACAGAATTTGCGTCGGGAATTAATACAAAATGCTCAATGCCGACTCAAGTGCAAGAAGAGTAAATCTTCTCTTTGTTTGTGGTTTGCTTTGAGCGTTCCTGGGGAATCAGTACTAGATTCCGATGTACTAGTTCAGCTTTACTATATACCTTGGACCTTTACATTGACGATGAAACACAGAAAGTGCGTCGGGATTTAATACAAAAGGCACAATGCCGACTTAAGTAAAAGACGAGAAAATATTCTCCTTGTTTGTGGTTTGCATTGAGCGTTTCCTGGGAGATGAGTATTAGATTCCGATGCACTAATGCAGCCTTACTCTATCCCTTCGACCTTCACATTGACGATGAAACATAGAAATTGCGTCGGGATGTAATGCAAAAGGCACAATGCCGACTTACGTATAAGAAGAGTAAATCATCTCATTGATTGTGGTTGGCTTTGAGCGTTTCCTGGGAGATCAGTAGTAGGTTCCGATGCACTAGTGCGGCTTTACTCTATCCCTTGGACCTTCACATTGACGATGAAACACAGAATTTGCGTCGGGAATTAATACAAAAGGCACAATGCCGACTTAAGTACAAGAAGAGTAAATATAATCATTGTTTGTGGTTTGCTTTGAGCGTTTCCTGTGAGATCAGTATTAGATTCCGAAGCACTACTGCAGCGTTACTCTATGTCTTGGACCTTGAGATTGACGAAGAAACACAGAATTTCCGTCGGGATTTAAAACAAACGGCACAATGCCAACTTAAGTACAACAATAGTAAATCTTTTCACTGTTTGTGGTTTGCTTTGAGCGTTCCCTGGGAGATCAGCATTAGATTCCGATTTACTACTGCAGCTTTAGTCCATCCCTTGGACCATCACATTGACTTTGGAACACAGAAATAGCGTCGGGATTTAATACAAAAGGCACAATGCCGAGTTAAGTACATGAAGAGTAAATCTTCTTATCGTTTGTGGTTTGCTTTGAGCGTTACCTGGGAGATCAGTATTAGATCCCGATGCACTGCTGCAGCTTTACTCTATCCCTTGGACCTTCACATTAGCGAAGAAACACAGAAATTGCGTTGGTATTTAGTTCGAAATGCAAAATGCCGTCTTAATTACTCGAAGGTTAAATGTTTTCATTATTTGTGGTATGTTTTGAGTGGCTCCTGGGAGATCAGTATTAGATTCCGATGCACTACTGCTGCTTTACTGTATCCCTAGGACCTTCCCATTGACGATGAAACACAGAAATTGCGTCGGGATAAAATACAATAGGCACAATGCCGACTAAAGTGCAAGAAGAGTAAATCTTCTCATTGTTTGTTGTTTGCTCTGAGCGTTTCTTGGGAGATCAGTATTAGATTCCGATGCACTTCTCTAACATAACCCTAACCCTTGTACATTCACATTGACGATGAAACACAGAAATAGCGTCGGGATTTAATACAAAAGGCAGAATGACGACATAAGTACAAGCAGGTAGAATCTTCTCATTGTTTGTGGATTGTTTGAGCGTTTCCTGGGAGTTCACTATTATATTCCGATGCACTACTGCAGCTTTACTCTATCCCTTGGACCTTCACATTGACGATGAAACACAGGAATTGTTTCGGGATTTAATGGAAAAGACACAATGCTGACTTAAGTACAAGGAGAGTAAATCTTCTCATTGTTTGTGGTTTGCTTTGACCGTTCCTGGGGAATCAGTAGTAGATCCGATGCACTACTGCAACATTACTCTATCCCTAGGAACTTTACATTGACGATTAAACACAGATATTGCGTCGGGAATTAATGCAAAACGCACAATGCAGACTTAAGTACAAGAAGAGTAAATCTTCTCATCGTTTGTGGTTTGCTTTGAGCGTTTCCTGGGAGATCAACACTAGATTCCGAAGCACTACTGCAGCTTTACTCTATCCCTTGGACCTTCAGAATGACGATGAATCATAGATATTCCGTCGCCATTTAAAACAAACGGCACAATGCCAACTTAAGTACAACAAAATTAAATCTTTTCACTGTTTGTGGTATGCTTTGAGCGTTCCCTGGGAGATCAGTATTAGATTCCGATTTACTACTGCATCTTTACTCTATCCCTTGGACCTTCACATTGACGATGAAACACAGATATTGCGCCGGGATCTAATACAAAAGGCACAATGCCTACTTAAGTACAAGAAGAATAAATCTTCTCATCTTTTGTGGTTTGCTTTGAGCGGTCCCAGGGTGATCAGTATTAAAATCCGATGCACTACTGCTGCTTTACTCTATCCCTTGAACCTTCACATTGACGATGAAACACAGAAAGTTTGTCGGGATTTAATACAAAAGGCACATTGCCGACTTAAGTACAAGCAGTATAAATCTTCTCATTGTTTGTGGTTTGTATGCGTGTTACCTGGGAGATCAGTATTACATTCCGATGCACTACTGCAGCTTTACGCAATCCCTTGGACCTTCACATTGCCGATGAGACACAGAAATTGTGTCGGGATTTAATATAAAAGGCACAATGCCGACTTAAGTACAAGAAGAGTAAATCTTCTCATTGTTTGTGTTTTATTTTGAGCGATCCTCGGGAATCAGTACCAGATTCCGATGCACTACTGCAGCTTTACTCTATCCCTTGGCCCTTTACGTTGACGATGAGACACAGAAATTGCGTCGGAATTAATTACAAAAGCACAATGCCAACATCAGTAAAGGAAGAGTAAATCTTCTCATTGTTTGTTGTTTGCTCTGAGCGTTTCTTTGGAGATCAGTATTAGATTCCGATGCACTTCTCTAACATAACCCTAACCCTTGTGCATTCACATTGACGATGAAACACAGAAATACCGTCGGGATTTAATACAAAACGCACAATGACGACATAAGTACAAGCAGGTAAAACCTTCTCATTGTTTGTGGATTGTTTGAGCGTTTCCTGGGAGTTCACTATTATATTCTGATGCGCTACTGCAGCTTTACTCTATCCCTTGGACCTTCACATTGACGATGAAACACAAGAATTGTTTCGGGATTTAATGGAAGAGACACAATGCCGACTTAAGTTCAAGGAGAGTAAATCTTCTCATTGTTTGTGGTTTGCTTTGACCGTTCCTGGGGAATCAGTACTAGATCCGATGCACTACTGCAACTTTACTCTATCCCTAGGAACTTTGCATTGACGATGAGACACAGATATTGCGTCAGGATTTAATGCAAAACGCACAATGCAAACTTAAGTGCAAGAAGAGTAAATCTTCTCATAGTTTGTGGTTTGCTTTGAGCTTTCCCGGGAGATCAGTATAAGTTTCCGAAGCACTATTGCAGCCTTACTCTATCCCTTGGACCTTCAGATTGACGATGAAATACTGAAATTGCGTCGGGATTTAAAACAAATGGCACAATGCCAACTTAAGTACATATATAGTAAATCTTCTCATTGTTTGTGGTATGCTTCTAACGTTTCCTGGGAGATCAGTATTAGATTCCGACTCACTACTGCAACTTTACTCTATTCCTTGGACATTTACATTGACGATGAAACACAGATATTGCGTGGGGATTAAATACAAAAGCACAATGGCGACTTAAGTACAAGAAGAGTACATCTTCTCATTGTTTGTGGTTTGCTTTAAGCATAACCTGGGAGATCAGTATTATTTACCGATGCACTACTGCAGCTTTACTCTATCCCTTGGACCATCACATTGACTTTGGAACACAGAAATAGCCTCGGGATTTAATACAAAAGGCACAATGCCGACTTAAGCACATGAAGAGTAATTCTTCTCATTATTTGTGGTTTGCTTTGAGAGCTTAATGGGAGATCAGTATTAGATCCGATGCACTGCTGTAACTTTACCCTATCCCTTGGACCTCCATATTGCCGATGAAACACAGAACTTGAGTCGGGATTAATTACAAAAGCACAATGCCGACTTCAGTACAAGAAGAGTAAATCTTTTCATTGTTTGTGGTTTGCTTTGAGAGTTTCCTGGGAGATCAGTATTATATTCCGATGCAATACTGCAGCTCTACTCTATCCCATGGTTTGCTTTGAACATTTCCCGGGAGATAAGTATTAGTTTCCGATGCACTACTGCAGCTTTACTATATCCCTCGGACCATCACATTGACGTTGGAACACAGAAACAGCGTTGGGATTTAATACAAAAGGCACAATGACGACTTAAGCACAAGAAGAGTAAATCTTCTCATTGTTTGTGGTTTGCTTTGAGAGTTTCCTGGGAGATCAGTATTAGATTCCGATGCACTGCTGTAGCTGTACTCTAACCCTTGGACCTCCACATTAACGATGAAACACAGAAATTGCGTCGGCATTTAGTACGAAAAGGAAAATGCTGGCTAAAGTACAAGAAGGTAAAAACTTTTCATTTTTTGTGGTATGCTTTGAGCGTCTCTTGGGAGATCAGGTTCAGATTCCGATGCACTACTACAGCTTTACTCTATCCCTTGGGCCTTCACATTGACGATGAAACGCAGAAATGGCGCCGGGATTGAATACAAAAGGCACAATGCCGACTTAAGTAGAAGAAGAGTAAATCTTCTCATTGTTTGTGGTTTGCTCTGAGCGTTTCCTGGGAGATCAGTATTAGATTCTGGTGCACTACTCTAGCCTTACCCTATCAATTGTACCTTCACATTGACGATGAAACACAGAATTTGCGTCGTGATTTAATACAAAAGGCACAATGACAACGTAAGTATAAGAAGAGTAAATCTACTCATTGTTTGTGGTTTGTTTGAGCGTTTCCTGGGAGATCACTATTATATTCCGATGCACTACTGCAGCTTTACTCTATCCCTTGGACCTTCACATTGACGATGAAACACAGATATTGCGCCGGAATATAATACAAAAGGCACAATGCCGACTTAAGTACAAGAGGAGTAAATCTTCTCATTGTTTGTGGTTTGCTTTGTGCGTTCCTGGGGAATCAGTACTAAATTCCGATGGACTAGTGCAGCTTTATTCTATCCCTTGGACCTTCACATTGACGATGAAACACAGATATTGCGTCGGGATGTAATGCAATAGGCACAATGTCGACTTAAATACAAGAAGAGTAAATCTTCTCATTGTTTGTGGTTTGCTTTGAGCGTTTCCTGTGAGTACAGTATTAGATTCCGATGCACTAGTGCAGCTTTACTCTACCCCTTGGACCTTCACATTGACGATGAAACACAGAATTTGCGTCGGGATTTAAAACAAAAGGCACAATACCAACTTCAGTACAAGAATAGATAATGTTCTCATTGTTCGAGGTTTGCCTTAAGCGTTTCCTGGGAGATCAGTATTACATTCCGATTCACTACTGCAGCTTTACTCCATCCCTTGGACCTTCACATTGACGATGAAACACAGCTATTGCGCCGGGATTTAATACAAAAGGCACAATGCCGACTTATGAACAAGAAGAGTAAATCTTCTCATTGTCTGTGGATTGCTTTGAGCGTTCCCTGGGAGATCAGTATTACTTTCCGATGCACTACAGCAGCTTTACTCAATCCTTTGGACCTTTAAATTGACGATGAAACACAGATATAGCGTCGGGATTAAATACAAAAGCACAATGCCGACCTAAGTACAAGAAGAGTAAATCTTCTCATTGTTTGTGTTTTCCTTTGAGCGTGCCTGGGGAATCAGTACCAGATTCCGATGCACTACTGCAGCTTTACTCTATCCCTTGGACCTTTACATTGACGATGAAACACAGAAATTGCGTCGGGATTAAATACAAAACACAATGCCGACTTAAGTACAAGAAGAGTAAATCTTCTCATTGTTTGTGGTATGCTTTGAGCGTATCCTGGGAGATCAGTATTAGTTACCGGTGCACTACTGCAGGTTTACTCTATCCCTTGGACCATCACATTCACGTTGGATCACAGAAATAGCGTCGGGATTTAATACAAAAGGCACAATGCCGAGTAAAGCACATGAAGAGTAAATCTTCTCATTGTTTGTGGATTCCTTTGAGAGATTCCTGGGAGTTCAGTATTAGATTCCCATGCACTGCTGTAGCTTTACTCTATCCCTTGGACCTTCACATTGCCGATGAAACACAGAAATTGCGTCGGGATTTAATACAAAAGGCAAAATGCCGACATAAGTACAAGAAGAGTAAATCTTCTCATTGTTTGTGATTTCCTTTAAGCGTTCCTCGGGAATCAGTACCAGATTCCGATCCACTACTGCAACTTTACTCAATCCCTTGGACCTTTACATTGACGATGAAACACAGAAATTGCGTCGGGATTAATTACAAAAGCATAATGCCGACTTCAGTACAAGAGGAGTAAATCTTCTCATTGTTTGTGGTTTGCTTTGAGCGTTAGCTGGGAGATCAGTATTAGTTTCCGATGCACTACTGCAGCTTTACTCTTTCCCTCGGACTATCACATTGACGTTGGAACACAGAAATAGCGTCGGGATTTAATACAAAAGGCACAATGCCGAATTAAGCACATGAAGAGTAAATCTTCCCATTGTTTGTGGTTTGCTTTGAGAGTTTCCTGGAAGATCAGTATTAGATTCCGATGCACTGCTGTACCTTAACCCTATCCCTTGTACCTTCACATTGACGATGATACACTTAATTTGCGTCGGGATTAAATACAATAGGCACAATGCCGACTTAGGTAGAAGAAGAGTAAATCTACTTATTGTTGTGGTTTGCTTTAAGCGTTTCCTGGGAGATCAGAACTAGATTCGGATGCACTACTGCGGCTTTTTTCTATTCCTTGGACCTTCTCATTGACGATGAAACACATAAATTGCGTCGGGATTTAATACAAAAGGCACAATGCCGACTTATGTACAAGCAGTATACATCTTCTCATTGTTTGTAGTTGGTATGAGTGTTTCCAGGGAGATCAGTATTACATTCCGATGCACAACTGCAGCTTTACTCTATCCCTTGGACCTTCACATTGCCGATGAAACACAGAAATTGCGTCGGGAATTAATACAGGAGGCACAATGCAAACTTAAGTACAAGAAGAGTAAATCTTCTCATTGTTTGTGTTTTCCTCTGAGCGTTCCTCGGGAATCAGTACCAGATTCCGATGCACTACTGCAGCTTTACTCTATTCCTTGGACCTTCTCATTGACGATGAAATACAGAAATTGCTTTGGGATTTAATGGAAATGACACAATGCCGACTTAAGTACATGAAGAGTAAGTGTTCCCACTGTTTGTGGTTTGCTTTGAGCGTTCCTGGGGAATCAGTACTAGATTCCGATGCACTAGTGCAGCTTTACTCGGTACCTTGGACCTTTAAATTGACGATGAAACACAGAAAATGCGTCAGGATTTAATACAGAAGGCATAATGCCGACATAAGTACAAGAGGAGAAAATTTTCTCTTTGTTAGTGGTTTGCTTTCAACGTTTCCTGGGAAATGAGAATTAGATTCCGATGCACTACTGCCGCCTTACTCTATCGCTTCGACCTTCACATTGACAATGAAACACAGAAATTCCGTCGTGATTTAAAACAAAAGGCACAATGCCAACTTAAGCACAAGAACAGTTAATCTTCTCATTGTTTGTGGTTTGCTTTGAGCGTTTCCTGGGAGATCAGTATTACATTCCGATTCACTACTGCAGCTTTACTCTATCCCTTGGCCCTTCACATTGACGACGAAACACAGAAAATTTGTCGGGATTTGATACGAAAGGCTTAATGCCGACTTAAGTACAAGAAGAGTAAATCTTCTCATTGTTTGTGGTTTGCTTTGAGCGTTTCCTGGGAGATCAGAACTAGATTGGAATGCACTACTGCAGCTATTATCTGTTTCTGGACCTTCTCATTGACGATGAGACACACAAATTTCGTCGGTAATTAATACAAAACGCACAATGCCGACTTAAGTACAAGCAGGATTAATCTTCTCATTGTTTGTGGTTTGTATGAGCGTTTCCTGGGACATCATTATTACATTCCGATGCACAACTGCAGCTTTACTCTATCTTTTGAACCTTCACATTGCCGATGAAACACAGGTATTGCGTCGGGATTTAATACAGAAGGCACAATGCCGACTTAAGTACAAGAAGAGTAGATCTTCCCATTGTTTGTGTTTTCCTTTGAGCGTTCCTCGGGAATCAGTAACAGATTCCGATGCACTACTGCAGCTTTACTCTATCCCTTGGACCTTTACATTGACGATGAAACACAGAAATTTCGACGTGATTAATTACAAAACACAATGCCGACTTCAGTACAAGAAGAGTAAATCTTCTCATTGTTTGTGGTTTGCTTTGAGCGTTTCCAGGGAGATCAGTATTAGTTTCCGATGCACTACTGCAGCTTTACTCTATCCCTTGGACCTTCACATTGACGTTGGAACACAGAAATAGCGTCGGGATTTAATACAAAAGGCACAACACCGACTTAAGTACATGAAGAGTAAATCTTCTCAATGTTTGTGGTTTGCTTTGAGCGTTTCCTGGGAGATCAGTATTAGATTCCGATGCACTACTCTAGGATAACCCTAACCCTTGTACATTCACATTGACGATGAAACACAGTAATTGCGCCGGGATTTAATACAAAAAGCACAATGACGACATAAGTACAAGCAGGTAAAATCTTCTCATTGTTTGTGGATTGTTTGAGCGTTTCCTGGGAGATCACTATTATATTCTGATGCACGACTGCAGCTTTACTCTATCCCTTGGGCCTTCACATTGACGATGAAACACAGAAATCGTTTCGGGATTTAAAGGAAAAGACACAATGCCGACTTAAGTACAAGAAGAGTAAATCTTCTCATTGTATGTGGTTTGCTTTGACCGTTGCTGGGGATTCAGTACTAGATCCGATGCACTACTGCAGCTTTACTCTATCCCTAGGAACTTTACATTGACGATGAAACACAGATGTTGCGTCGGTAATTAATGCAAAACGCACAATGCAGACTTAAGTACAAGAAGAGTAAATCCTCTCATAGTTTGTGGTTTGCTTTGAGCGTTTCTTGGGAGATCAGTATAAGTTTCCAAAGCGCTATTTCAGCTTTACTCTATCCCTTGGACCTTCAGATTGGCGATGAAATACTGAAATTGCGTCGGGATTTAAAACAAAAGGCACAATGCCATCTTAAGTAGTTATATAGTAAATCTTCTCATTGTTTGTGGTTTGCTTTGAGCGTTTCTTGGGAGATCAGTACTTGATTGGAATGCACTACTGCAGCTTTTATCTGTTTTTGGAACTTCTCATTGACAATGAGACACATAAATTGCGTCGGGACTTAATACAAAAGACACAATGCCGACTTAAGTACAAGCAGGATTAATCTTCTCATTGTTTGTGGTTTGTATGGGCGTTTCCTGGGAGATCAGTATTATATTCCGATGTACAACTGCAGTTTTACTCTATCCCTTGGACCTTCACATTGCCGAAGAAACACGGAAATTGCGTCGGGATTTTATACAAAAGGCACAATGCCGAATTAAGTACAAGAAGAGTAAATCTACTCATTGTTTGTGGTTTGTTTGAGCGTTTCCTGGGAGATCACTATTATAATCCGATGCACTACTGCAGCTTTACTGAATCCCTTGGACCTTTAAATTGACGATGAAACGCAGAAATTGCGTCGGGATTAAATACAAAAGCACAATGCCGACTTAAGTACAAGAAGAGTAAATCTTCTCATTGTTTGTGTTTTCCTTTGAGCGTGCCTGGGGAATCAGTACCAGATTCCGATGCACTACTGCATCTTTACTCTATCCCTTGGACGTTTACATTGACGATGAAGCACAGAAATTGCATCGGGATTAAATACAAAAGCACAATGCCGACTTAAGTACAAGAAGAGTAAATCTTGTCATTGTTTGTGGTATGCTTTGAGCGTATCCTGGGAGATCAGTATTAATTACCGATGCACTACTGCAGGTTTACTCTATCCCTTGGACCATTACATTGACGTTGGATCACAGAAATAATGTCGGCATTTAATACAAAAGGCACAATGCCGACTAAAGAACATGAAGAGTAAATCTTCTCATTGTTTGTGGTTTCCTTTGAGAGTTTCGTGGGAGATCAGTATTAGATTCCCATGCACTGCTGTAGCTTCACTCTATCCCTTGGACCGTCACATTGCCGATGAAACACAGAAATTGCGTCGGGATTTAATACGAAAGGCAAAATGCCGACTTAAGTACAAGAAGAGTAAATCTTCTCATTGTTTGTGTTTTCCTTTAAGCGTTCCTGGGGAATCAATACCATATTCCGATGCACTACTGCAGCTTTACTCTGTCCCTCGGACCATCACATTGCCGTTGGAACACAGAAATAGCGTCAGGATTTAGTACAAAAGGCACAATGCCGACTTAAGCACAAGAAGAGTAAATCTTCCCATTGTTTGTGGTTTGCTTTGAGAGTTTCCTGGGTGATCACTATTATATTCCGATGCACTACTGCAGCTTTACTCTATCCCTTGGACCTTCACATTGACGACGAAACACAGAAATTACTTCGGGATTTAATGGAAATGGCACAATGCCGACTGAAGTACAAGAAGAGTAAGTCTTCACATTGTTTGTGGTTTGCTTTGTGCGTTCCTGGGGAATCAGTACTAGATTCCGATGCACTACTGCAGCTTTACTCTATCCCTAGGACCTTTACATTGACGATAAAACACAGATATAGCGTCGGGATTTAATGCAAAACGCACAATGCAGACTTAACTACAAGAAGAGTAAATCTTCTCATAGTATGTGGTTTGCTTTGAGCGTTTCTTGGGAGATCAGTATAAGTTTCCGAAGCACTATTGCAGCTTTACTCTATCCCTTGGACATTCTGATTGACGATGAAACACTGATATGGCGTCGGGATTTAACACAAAAGGCACAATGCCAACTTAAGTACTAAAATAGTAAATACTTTCATTGTGTGTGGTTTGCTTTGAGCGTTCCTGGGGAATCAGTACTAGATTCCGATGCACTAGAGCAGCTTTACTCTATCCCTTGGACCTTCACATTGACGATGAAACACAGAAATTGCTTCGGGATTTAATGGAAATGACACAATGCCGACTTAAGTACAAGAAGAGTAAATCTTCTCATTGTTTGTGTTTTCCTTTGAGCGTTCCTCGGGCATCAGTACCCGATTCCGAAGCACTACTGCAGCTTCACTGTATTCATTGGACCTTCACATTGACGATGAAACACAGAAATTGCGCTGGGATTTAACACAAAAGGCACAATGCCGACTTAAGCACATGAAGAGTAAATCTTCTCATTGTTTGTGGTTTGCTTTGAGAGTTTCCTGGGAGATCAGTATTAGATTCCGATGCACTGCTGTAGCTTTACTCTATCCCTTGGACCTCCACATTAACGATGAAACACAGAAATTGTGTCTGGATTTAGTACGAAAAGGAAAATGCCGGCTTAAGTACAAGAAGGTAAAAAGTTTTCATTTTTTGTGGATTGCTTTGAGCCTCTCCTGGTTAATCAGGTTTAGATTCCAATGCACTACTGCAGCTTTACTCTATCCCTTGGACCTTCACATAGACGATGAAACACAGAATTTGCGTCGGGATTTAATACGAAAGGCACAATGCCGACTTAAGTACAAGCAGAGTAAATCTCCTCATTGTTTGTGGATTGCTTTGAGCGTTCCCTGGGAGATCAGAACTAGATTGGAATGCACTACTGCAGCTTTTATCTGTTTTTGGACCTTCTCAATGACGATGAAACACTTAAATTGCTTCGGGAATTAATACAAAAGGCACAATACCGACTTAAGTACAAGCAGGATTAATCTTCTCATTGTTTGTGGTTTGTATGAGCGTTTCCTGGGAGACCAGTATTAGATTCCGATGCACTGCTGTAGCTTTTCTCTAATTCTTGGACCTCCACATTATCGATGAAACACAGAAATTGTGTCTGGATTTAGTATGAACAGGAAAATGCCGGCTTAAGTACAAGATTGTAAAAACATTTCATTTTTTGTGGATTGCTTTGAGCGGCTCCTGGAGATCAGGTTTAGATTCCGAAGCACTACTGCAGCTTTACTCTATCCCTTGGACCTTCACATTGACGATGAAACACAGAAATTGCGTCGGGATGAAATAGAAAAGGCACAATGCCGACTTAAGTAGAAGAAGGGTAAATTATCACATAGTTTGTGGTTTGCTTTGACCGTTTCTTGGGAGGTCAGTATAAGTTTCCGAAGCACTCTTGCATCTTTACTCTATCCCTTGGACATTCTAATTGACGATGAAATACTGAAATCGCGTCGGAATTTAACACAAAAAGCACAATGCCAACTTAAGTACAAATATAGTAAATCTTCTCATTGTTTGTGGTTTGCTTTGAGCGTTAGCTGGGAGATCAGTATTGGATTCCGATTCACTGCTGCAGCTTTATTCTATTCTTTGGACCTTCACATTGACGATGAAACACAAAATTGCGTCGCGATGTAACACAAAAGGCACAATGCCCACTTAAGTACAAGTGGAGTAAATCTTCTCATTGTTCGTGGTTTGCTTTGAGCGTTCCTGGGGAATCAGTACTCGATTCAGATGCACCAGTGCAGCTTTACTCTATCCCTTGGGCCTTTACATTGACGACGAAACACAGAAATTGCTTCGGGATTTAATGAAAAGGACACAATGCCGACTTAAGTACAAAAAGAGTAAATCTTCTCATTGTTTGTGGTTTGCTTTGAGCGTTCCTGGGGAATCAGTACTAGATTCCGATGCACTACTGCAGCTTCACTCTATCCCTAGGACCTTTACATTGACGATGAAACACAGAAAATGCGTCGGGATTTAATACAAAATGCACATTGCCGACTTGAGTACAAGAAGAGAAAATATTCTCTTTGTTTGTGGTTTGCTTTGAGCGTTTCCTATGAGATGAATATTAGATTCCGATGCACTATTGCAGCCTTACTCTATCCCTTCGACTTTCACATTGACGATGAAATACAGAAATTGCGTCGGGATGTAAAGCAAAAGGCTCAATGCCGACTTAAGTACAAGAAGAGTAAATCTTCTCAATGTTTGTGGTTTGCCTTGAGCGTTTCCTGGGAGATCAGAACTAGATTCGGATGCAATGGTGCAGCTTTACTCTATCCCTTGGACCTTTACTTTAACGATGAAACACAGAAACTGCGTCAGGATTTAGTACGAAAAGGAAAATGCCGGCTTAAGTACACGAGAGTAAATCTTCTAATTGTTTGTGGATTGCTTTGAGCGTTTCCTGGGAGATCAGTATTAGACTCCGATGCATTACTGCAGCTTTACTCTATCCCTCGGACCTTCACATTGACGTTGGAGCAAAGAAATAGCGTTGGGATTTAATACAAAGGGCACAATGCCGACTTAGCACAAGAAAATTATATCTTCTCATTGTTTGTGGTTTGCTTTGAGCGTTTCCAGGGAGATCAGTATTAGATTCCGATGCACTGCTGCACCTTTAACTACAAGAGAGTAAATCTTCTCATTTTTTGTGGTATGCTTTGAGCGTCTCCTTGGAGATCAGGATTAGATTCCTTCCGATGCAGTACTGCAGCTTTACTCTATCCCTTGGACCTTCACATTGACGATGAAACACAGAAATTGCTTCGGGATTTAATACAAAACGCACAATGCTTTCTTAAGTACAAGAAGGGTTAATTTTCTCATTGTTTGTGAATTGCCTTGAGCGTTTCCAGGGAGAACCCTATTAGATTCCGATGCACTACTGCAGCTTTACTTGATCCCTTGGACCTTCGCTTTGACGATAAAACACAGATATTTCGTTGGGATTTAATTCAAAAGGTACAATGCCGACTTAAGTACAAGAAGAGTAAATCTTCTCATTGTCTGTAGTTTGCTTTGAGCGGTCCTGGGGAATCAGTACCAGATTCCGATGCACTACTGCAGCTTTATCTATCCCTAGGACCTTTACATTGACGTTGGAACATAGAAATAGTTGCGGGATTTAATAAAAAAGGCACAATGCCGACTTAAGTACATGAAGAGTAAATCTTCAATTGTTTGTGGTTTGCGTAGAGCGTTTCCTGGGAGATCAGTATTAGATTCCGATGCACTGCTGCACCTTTACTCTATCCCTTGGACCTTCACTTTAACGATGAAACACAGAAATTGCGTCGGGATTTAGTACGAAAAGGAAAATGCTGGCTTAAGTACAAGAAGGTTAAAACTTTTCATTATTTTTCGTATGCTTTGAGCTTCTCTTGGGAGATCAGCATCAGATTCCGATGCACAACTGCAGCTTTTTTCTATCCATTGGACGTTCACATTGACGACGAAACACAGAAATAGCGTCGGGATCTAAAAAAAAAGGCACCATGCCAACATAAATACATTGTTTGTGGTTTCCTTTGAGCGTTTCTTGGGAGATCAGTATAAGTTTCCGAAGTACTATTGCAGCTTTACTCTATCACTTGGACCTTCAGATTGACGATGAAATACTAAAGTTGCGTCGAGATTTAAAACAAAAGGCACAATGCCAACTTAAGTACAAAAATAGTAAATCTTCCCTTTGTTTGTGGTTTGCTTTGAGCGTTTCCTGGGATATCAGTATTAGATTGCGATTCACTACTGCAGCCTTACTCTACTCCTTGGACCTTCCCATTGACGATGAAACACAGAAATTGCGCCGGGATTTAATACAAAAGGCACAATGCCGACTGAAGTACAAGAAGAGTAGAACTTCTCATTGTTTGTCACTTGCATTGAGCGTTTCCTGGGAGATGAGTATTAGATTGCGATGAACTACTGCAGCTTTACTCTATCCCTTGGACCTTCACATTGACGATGAAATGCAGAAATTGCTTCGGGATTTAATACAAAAGGCACAATGCCGACTTAAGTACAACAAGAGTCAATCGTTGCATTGATTGTGGTTAGTTTTGAGCGTATCCTTGGTGATCAGCGTTCGATTTCGATGCGCTACTGCAGCTTTACCCTATCCCTTGGACTTTCACAATGGCGATGAAACACAGATATTGCGTCGGGATTTAATACAAAATGCACAACGAATACTTGAGTACAAGAAGAGAAATCTTCTCATTGTTCGTGATTTGCTTTGATCGTTTCCAGGGATGTCAGTATTACATTCCGATGCACTACTGCAGCTTTATTCTATCCCTTGGACCTTCATATTGACGATGAAACACAGAAATGGCGTCGGGATTTAATACGAAAGGCACAATGCCTACTTAGGTACATTAAGGTTAAAACTTCTCATTGTTTGTGGTTTGCTTTGAGAGTTACCTGGGAGATCAGTATTAGATTCCGATGCACTTCTGCCGCTTTACTCTATCCCTTGGACCTTCACTTTGACGATGAAACACAGAGATTGCGTCGGCATTTAATACAAAAGGCACAATGCCGACTTAAGTAAATGAAGAGTAAATCTTCTCATTGTTTTTGGTTGTGCGTTTCCTGGGAGATCAGTATTAGATTCCGATGCACTACTAGAGCTTTACCCTATCCCTTGGACTTTCTCATTGACGATGAAAGGCAGAAATTGCCTAGGGATTTAATACAAAAAGCACAATGCCTACTTAAGTACAAGAAGAGTAGATCCTCTCCTTGTTTGTGGTTTGTTTGAGGATTTCCTGGGAGATTGGTATTAGATTCGGACGCACTACTGCAGCTTTATTCTATCCCTTGGACCTTCACATTGACAATGAAACACAGATATTGCGCCGGAATTTAATCCAAAGGCACAATGCCGACTTAAGTACAGGAAAAGTATATCTTCTCATTGTTGTGGTTTGCTTTGAGGGTTCCCTGGGAGATCAGTAGTAGATTCGGATGCACTACTGCAGCTTTAATCTATTACTTGGTCCTTCTCACCGACGATGAAACACACAAATTGCGTCGGGATTTAATACAAAACGCACAATGCCGACTTAAGTACAAGAAGGTTAAATCTTCTTATTGTTTGTGGTTTGCTTTGAGCATTTCCTTGGAGGTCAGTGTTAGATTCCGATGCACTTCTGCCGATTTACTCTATCCCTTGGTCCTTCACATTGACGATGAAACATAGAAATTTCGTCGGGACTTAATACAAAAGGCACAATGCCGACTTAACTACGCGAAGAGTATTTCTTCTCATTGTTTCTGGTTGAGTGTTTCCTGGGAGATCAGTATTAGATTCCGATGCACCACAGCAGCTTTACTGTATCCCTTGGACCCTCACATGGTCGACTGAACACAGAGTTGCGTCGGGATTTAATACAAAAAGCATAATGCCGTCTTAAGTACAAGAAGCGTAAATCTTCTCATTGTTTGTGGTTTGCTTTGCGCGTTTCCTGGGACTTCACTATTAGATTCCGATGCACTACTGCAGCTTTACTCTATCCCTAGGACCTTAACATTGACGATGGAACACAGAAATGGCGTCGGGATTTAATACAAAAGGCAAAATGCCGAATGAGGTACATGAAGAGTATATCTTCTAATTGTTTGTGGTTTGCTTTGAGCGTTTCGTGGGAGATCAGTATTAGATTCCGATGCACTGCTGCAGCTTTACTCTATCCCTTGAACTTTCACACTGACGATGAAACATAGAAATTGCGTCAAGATTTAATACAAAGGGCACAATGCCGACTTAAGTACAAGAAGAGTAAATCTTCCCATTGTTTGTGGTTTGCTTTGGGTGTTTCCCGGGAGTTCAGTATAAGTTTCCGAAGCACTATTGCAGCTCTACTCTATCCCTTGGACCTTCAGGTTCACGATGAAACACAGAAATTGCATCGGGATTTAATACGAACAGGAAAATGCCGGCTTAAGTACAAGAAGGTTAAATCTTCTCACTTTTTGTGGTATGCTTTGAGCGACTCCTGGGAGATCAGTATTAGATTCCGATGCACTACTGATGCTTTACTCTATGCCTTGGACCTTCACATTGACGATGAAACACAGAAATTGCGTCGGGATTAAATACAAAAGGCCCAGTGACGACTTAAGTACAAGAAGAGTAAATTTTCTGATTGTTTGTGGTTTGCTCTGAGCGTTTCCTGGGAGATCAGTATTAGATTCCGATGCACTACTGCAGCTTTACTCCATCCCCTGGACCCTCACATTGTCGACTGAACACAGAAATAGCGTCGGGATTTAATACAAAAAGCATAATGCCGACTTAAGTACAAGAAGCGTAAATCTTCTCATTGTTTGTGGTTTGCTTTGCGCGTTTCCTGGGAGTTCACTATTAGATTCCGATGCACTACTGCAGCTTAACTCTATCTCTTGGACCTTCACATTGACAATGAAACACAGAAATTGCGCCGGAATTTAATCCAAAGACACAATGCCGACTTAAGTACAGGAAAAGTATATCTTCTTATTGTTGTGGTTTGCTTTGAGCGTTTCCTGGGAGATCAGTAGTAGATTCGGATGCACTACTGCAGCTTTAATCCATTACTTGGTCCTTCTCACTGACGATGAAACACACAAATTGCGTCGGGATTTAATACAAAACGCACAATGCCGACTTCAGTACAAGAAGGTTAAATCTTCTTATTGTTTGTGGTTTGCTTTGAGCATTTCCTTGGTGGTCAGTGTTAGATTCCGATGCACTACTGCAGCTTTACTCTAACCCCTGGACTTTCACATTGTCGATGAAACACAGAAATTGAGTCGGGATTTAATACAATAGGAACAACGCCAACCTTAGTACACGAAGACTAAATCTTCTCATTGTGTGTGGTTTGATTTGAGTGTTTCCTGGGAGATCAGTATTACATTCCGATGCACTTCTGCCGATTTACTCTATCCCTTGGTCCTTCACATTGACGATGAAACATAGAAATTGCGTCGAGATTTAATACAAAAGGCACAATGCCGACTTAAGTACGGGAAGAGTATTTCTTCTCATTGTTTTTGGTTGAGTGTTTCCTGGGAGATCAGTATTAGATTCCGATGCACTACAGCAGCTTAACTGTATCCCTTGGACCCTCACATTGTCGACTGAACACAGAATTGCGTCGGGATTTAATACAAAAAGCATAATGCCGATTTAAGTACAAGAAGAGTAAATCTTCCCATTGTTTTTGGTTTGCTGTGAGCGTTTCCTGGGAGATCAGTATTAGATTCCGAAGCACTACTACTGCTTTACTCTATCCCTCGGACACTTCAGATTGACGATGAAACACAGATATTCAGGCGGGATTAAAAACAAAAGGCACAATGCCAACTTAAGTACAAGAATAGTAAATCTTCTGATTGTTTGTGGTTTGCTTAGAGCGTTTCCTGGTAGATCAGTATTAGATTCCGATGCACTACTGCAGCTTTACTCTATCCCCTGGACCCTCACATTTTCGACTGAACACAAAAATAGCGACGGGATTTAATACAAAAGGCACAATGCCGACTTAAGTAAAAGACGGTTAAATCATATCATTGTTTGTGGTATGTTTGAGCGTTTCCGGGTAGATTGGTATTTGAATCCGATGCACTGCTGCAGCTTTTCTCTATCCCTAGGACCTTCACATTCACGATGAAACTCAGAAAGTTTGTTGGGATTTAATACAAATGGTACAATGCCGACTTAAGTACAAGAAGAATAAATCTTCTAAATGTTTGTGGTTTGCTTTGAGCGTTCCTGGGGAATCAGTATTAGAATCCGATGTACTAGTGTAGCTTTACTCTATCCTTGGACCTTTACATTGACGATGAAACACAGATATTGCGTCGGGATTTAATACAAAGGGCACAATGCCGACTTAAGTACAAGAGGAGAAAATATTCTCTTTGCTTGTGGTTTGCTTTCAGCGTTTCCTGGGAGATGAGTATTAGATTCCGATGCTCTACTGCAGCCTTACTCTATCCCTTGCCCCTTCCCATAGACGATTTAGCACAGAAACTGCGTCGGGATGTAATGCAAAAGGCACAATGCCGACTTAAATACAAGAAGAGTAAATCTTCTCATTGTTTGTGTTTTCGTTTGTGCGTTCCTGGGGAATCAGTGTTAGATTCCGATTCACTACTGCAGCTTTACTCTATCCCTTGGACCTTTACATTGGCGATGAAACACATAAATTGCGTCGGGATTTAATACAAAATGCATAATGCCGACTTAAGTAAAATAAGAGTAGATATTCTGTATGTTTGTGGTTTGCTTTGGGCGTTTCCTGGGAGATCAGTATTCGATTCCGTTGCACTACTGCAGCATTACTCTATCCTTTGGACGTTCACATTGATGATGAAACACAGAAATTGCGTCGGGATTCAATACAAAAGCACAATGCCGACTTTAGTACCAGAAGAGTAAATCTTCTAATTGTTTGTGGTTTGCTTTGAGCATTTCCTGGGAGATCAGTATTAGACTCCGATGCACTACTGCAGCTTTACTCTATCCCTTGGACCTTCATACTGACGATGAAACCCAGATATTGCGTCGGGATTTAAAACAAAAGGCACAATGCCAACTTAAGAACAAGAATAGTAAGTCTTCTCACTGTTTGTGGTTTGCTTTGCGCGTTTCCTGCAAGTTCACTATTAGATTCCGATGCACTACTGCAGCTTCACTCTATCCCTAGGACCTTCACATTGACGATGAAACACAGAAATTGCGTCGGGAATTAATACAAAAGGCACAATTCCGACTTAAGTAAAAGATGGTTAAATCTTCTCATTTTTGTGGTATGTTTAAGCGTTTCCGGGTAGATTGGTATTTGATTCCGATGCACTGCTGCAGCTTTTCTCTATCCCTAGGACCTTCAAATTCACGATGAAACTCAAAAATTTTGCTGGGATTTAATACAAATGGTACATATGCCGACTTAAGTACAAGAAGATTAAATCTTCTAATTGTATGTGGTTTGCTTTGAGCGTTCCTGGGGAATCAGTATTAGAATCCGATGCACTAGTGTGGCTTTACTCTATCCTTGGACCTTTGCATTGATGATGAAACGCAGAAAATGCGTGGGGATTTAATACAAAAGGCACAATGCCGACTTAAGTTCGAGAGGAGAAAATATTCTCTTTGTTTGTGGTTTGCTTTCAGCGTTTCCTGGGAGATGAGTATTAGATTCCGATGCACTACTGCAGCCTTACTCTATCCCTTGCCCCTTCCCATAGACGATTTAACACAGAAATTGCGTCGGGATGTAATGCAAAAGGCACAATGCCGACTTAAGTACAAGAAGAGTAAATCCTCTCATTGTTTGTGGTTTGCTTTAAACGTGTCCTGGGATATCAGTAGTAGATTCCGATGCACTAGTGCAGCTTTACTATATGCCTTGGTCCTTCACATTGATGATGAAACACAGAATTTGCGTCGGGATTTATTACAAAAGGCCCAATGCCGACTTAAGTACAAGAAGAGTAAATCTTCCCATTGTTTTTGGTTTGCTGTGAGCGTTTCCTGGGAGATCAGTATTAGATTCCGGAGCACTACTACTGCTTTACTCTATCCCTTGGAAACTTCAGATTCACGATGAAACTCAGAAATTCAGTCGGGATTAAAAACAAATGGCACAATGCCAACTTAAGTACAAGAATAGTAAATCATCTCATTGTTTGTGGTTCGCTTTTAGCGTTTCCTGGGAGATCAGTATTACATTCCGATTCACTGCTGGAGCTTTACTCTATCCCTTGGACCTTCCCATTGACTTTGAAACACAGATATTGCGTCGGGATTTAATGCAAAACCCACAATGCCGACTTAAGAACAAGAAGAGTAATTCTTCCCATTGTTTGTGGTTTGCTTTGAGCGTTTCCTGGGAGATCACAATTAGATTCCGATGCACTACAGCAGCTTTACTCTATCCCTTGGACGCCCACATAGGCGATGAAACAAAGAAATGGCGTCCGGATTTAAAACAAAAGGCACATTGCTGACTTAAGTACAAGAAGAGTAAATCTTCACACTGTTTGTCGTTTGCTTTGTGCGTTTCCTGGGAGATCAGTATTACATTCCCGTTCACTACTGCAGCTTTACCCTATCCCTTGGACCTTCAGATTGACGATGAAACACAGAAATTGCGTCGGGAATTGATCCAAAAGGCACAACGCCAATTTTAGTACAAGAAGAGTAAATCTTCTCGTTGTTTACGGTTTGCTTCGGCATTTCCAGGGATATCAGTATTACATTCCGATGCACTACTACAGCTTTACTCAATTCCTTGGACTTTCATATTGACGATGAAACATAGAAATTGAGCCGGGATTTATTCGAAAGGCACAATCCCGACTTAAGTACAAGAAGAGTATACCTTCTGATTGTTTGTGGTTTACTTTGAGCGTTTCCTGGCAGATCAGTAGTAGATTCGGATGCACTACTGCAGCTTCAAGCTGTTCCTTGGACCTTCTCATTGACGACGAAACACAGAAATTGCGTCGAGATTTAATACAAAAGGCAAACTGCCGACTTGAGTACAAGAAGGTTAAATCATCGATTAGTTTGTCACTTGCTTTGAGCAGTTCCTTGGAGATCAGTGTTAGATCCGTTGCACTACTGCAGCTTTACTCTTACCCTCGGAATTTCACATTGTCGATGAAACACAGAAATTGCGGCGGGATTTAGTACAAAAATCACAACGCCAACTGGAGTACAAGAAGAGTAAATCCTCTTATTGTTTGTGGTTTGATTTGAGTGTTCCACGGATACCTGTATGGTATACCATTCCGATGCACTACTGCAGCTTTACTCTGTCAATTGGACCTTCATATTGACGATGAAACACAGAAATGGCGTCGGGATTTAATACGAAAGGCACAATGCCGACTTCAGTAGAAGAAGGTTAAAACTTCTCGTTGTGGTTTGTGTGAGCGTTTCCTGGGAGATCTATTATATTCTTATGCACTACTGCAGCTTAACTCTATCAGTTGGACCTTCATATTGACGATGAAAGACAGAAATGGCGTCGGGATTTAATACGAAAGGCACAATGCCAACTTAAGTACAAGAAGGGTTAAATCCTCTCATTTTTTGTGGTATGCTTTGAGCGACTCCATTGAGATCAGTATTAGATATCGATGCACTACTGCAGCTTTACTCTATCCCTTGAACCTTCACATTGACGATGAAACTTAGATTTTGCATCGGGATTTAATACAAAAGGCACAATGCCGACTTAAGTACAAGCAGGCTAAATCGTCTCATTGTTTGTGGTTTGTTTGAGCGTTTCCTGGGGGATCACTATTATATTCCGATGCACTACTGCAGCTTTACTCTATCCCTTGGTACTTCACAATGACGATTAAACACAGAAATTGCGTTGGGATTTAATGCAAAAGACACATGGCCGACTTAAGTAATAGAAAAGTAAATCTTCTCATTGTTTGTGGTTTGCTTTGAGCGTTCCTGGGGAATCAGTACTAGATTCCGATGCACTACTGCAGCTATACTCTATCACTTGGACCTTCTCATTGACTTTGAAACACAGATATTGCGTCGGGATTTAATGCAAAACCCACAATGCCGACTTAAGTACAAGAAGAGTAAATCTTCTCATTGTTTGCGGGGTGCATCTGAGCGTTTCCTGGGAGATCAGTTTTAAATTCCGATGCACCACTGCAGCTTTACTCTATCCCTTGGACCTTCACATTGACGATCAAACTCAGAAATTGCGTCGGGAATTAATATAATAGGCACAATGCCGACTTAAGTACAAGAAGAGTAAATATTCTCTTTGTTTGTGGTTTGCTTTGAGCGTTTCCTCGGAGATCAGTATTAGATTCCGATGCATTATTGCAGCTTTACTCTATGAGTTGGACCTTCTCATTGACTTTGAAACACAGATATTGCGTCGGGATGTATTGCAACACCCACAATGCCGATTTAAGTACAAGAAGAGTAAATCAACTCATTGTTTGTGGTTTCCATTCAGCGTTTCCTGGGATATCAGTATAAGATTCCGAAGCACTATTGCAGCTTTACTATATCCCTTGGACCTTCAGATTGACGATGAAACACTGAAATTGCGTCGGTATTTAAAACAAAAGGCACAATGACAACTTCAGATCTATAGTAGTAAATCTTCTCATTGTTTGTGGTTTGCTTTGAGCGTGTCCTGGGAGATCAGTATTAGATTCCGATACACTTCTGCCGTTTTACTCTATTACTTGGACCTTCACATTGACAATGAAACACCAAAATTGCGTCGGGATTTAATACAAAAGGCACAATGCCGGCCTAAGTCCAAGAAGAGTAAATCTCCTCATTGTTTGCGGTTTGCTCTGAGCGTTACAAGGGA
Source organism: Schistocerca piceifrons (assembly GCF_021461385.2). Lineage (NCBI taxonomy): Eukaryota > Metazoa > Arthropoda > Insecta > Orthoptera > Acrididae > Schistocerca > Schistocerca piceifrons. Next base: position 1,121,979,193 of record NC_060139.1, on the reverse strand, counting down.
GATCAGTATTAGATTCCGATGCACTACTGCAACTCTACTCTATCCCTTGGACTTTCACATTGACGATGAACCACAAAAATTGCATCGGGATTTAATACAAAAGGCGCAATGCCGACTTAAGTACAAGTAGGTTAAATCTTCTGATTGTGGTTTGTGTGAGCGTTTCCTGGGAGATCACTATTATATTCTTATGCACTACTGCAGCTTTGCTCTAGCAGTTGGACCTTCATATTGACGATGAAAGACAGAAATTGCGTCCGGATTTAATACGAAAAGGAAAATGCCAACTTAAGTACAAGAAGGTTAAATCCTCTCATTTTTTGTGGTATGCTTTGAGTGACTCCAGGGAGATCAGTATTACATATCGATGCACTACTGCAGCTTTACTCTATCCCTTGGACCTTCACATTGACGATGAAACTTAGAATTTGCATCGGGATTTAATACAAAAGGCACAATGCCGACTTAAGTACAAGAAGAGTAAATATTCTCTTTGTTTGTGGTTTGCTTTGAGCGTTTCCTGGGAGATCAGTATTAGATTCCGATGCACTATTGCAGCTTTACTCTATCACCTGGACCTTCTCATTGACTTTGAAACACAGATATTGCGTCGGGATTTAATGCAAAACCCACAATGCCGACTTAAGCACAAGAAGAGTAAATTTTCTCATTGTTTGTGGTTTGCTTTGCGCGTTCCTGGGACATCCGTATTAGATTCCGATGCACTAGTGCACCTTTACCCTATCCCTTGGACCGTCGCATTGACGATGAAACACAGAAACTGCGTCGGGATTTAATACAAATGGCACAATACCGACTTTAGTACTAGAAGAGTAAATCAACTCATTGTTTGTGGTTTGTTTGAGCGTTTCCTGGGAGATCACTATTAGATTCCGATGCACTACTGCAGCTTAACCCTATCCCTTTGTCCTTCCCATTGACGATGAAACGCAGAAATTGCCTAGGGATTTAATACAAAGGGCACAATGCCTACTTAAGTACAAGAAGAGTAGATCTTCTCATTGTTTGTGGTTTGCTTTGAGCATTTCCTGGGAGATCAGTTTTAGATTCCGATGCACTACTGCGGCTTTACCCTTTCCCTTGGACCTCCACACAGGCGATGAAACAAAGAAATGGCGTCCGGATTTAAAACAAAAGGCACAAGCTGACTTAAGTACAAGAATAGTAAATCTTCACATTGTTTGACGTTTGCTTTGAGCGGTTCCTGGGATATCAGTATTAGATTCCCGTTCACTACTGCAGCGTTACCCTATCCCTTGGACCTTGACATTGACGATGAAACGCAGAAATTGCGCCGGGATTTAATGCAAAAGGCACAACGCTAACTTCAGTACAAGGAGAGTAAATCATCTCATTTTTTACGGTTTGCTTCGGCATTTCCAGGGATATCAGTATTACATTCCGATGCACTAGTGCAGCTTTACTCTATCAGTTGGACCTTCATATTGACGATGAAACACGGAAATGGCGTCGGGATATAATACGAAAGGCACAATGCCGACTTCAGTACAGGAAGGTTAAAACTTCTCATTGTTTTTGGTTTGTTTGAGCGTTTCCTAAGAGATCAGTATTAGATTCCGATGCACTACAGCAGCGTTACTCTATCCCTTGGACCTTCACAATGACGACTAAACACAGAAATAGCGTCGGGATTTAATACAAAAGGCATAATGCTGACGTAAGTACAAGAAGAGTGAATCTTCTCATTGTTTGTGATTTGCTTTGACCGTTACCTGGAGAATCAGTATTACATTCCGATGCACTACTGCAGCTTTACTCTATCCCTTGGACCTTCAGAAAGACGATGAAACACAGAAATCGCGTCGGGATTTAAAACGAAATGCACTATGCCAACATAAGTACAAGAAGAGTAAATCTTCTCACTGTTTGTGGTTTGCTTTGAGCGTTTCCTAGGAGATCAGTATTAGATTCCGATGCACTACTGCAGCTTTACTCCATCACTTGGACCTTCGCATTGACGATGAAACACAGAAAATGCGTCGGGGATTAATACAAAAGGCACAATGCCGACTAAAGTACAAGAGGAGTAAATCTTCTCATTGTCTGTGGTTGCTTTGAGCGTTTCTTGGGGGATCAGAACTAGATTCCGGTGCACTACTGCAGCTTTACTCTATCCCTTGGATCTTCTCATTGATGATGAAACACAGATATTGCTTCGGGATTTAATACAGAAGGAACAATGTCGACTTAAGTACAAGAGGGATATATCTTCTCATTGTTTGTGGTTTACTTTAAGCGTTTCCTTGGAAATTAGTGTTAGATTCCGATGCACTACTGCAGCTTTATTCTATCCCTTGGACTCTCACATTGACGATGAAACAGAGAAATTGCCTCGGCATTTAATACAAAAGGCACAATACCAACTTGAGTTCAAGAAGAGTAAATCTTCTCATTGCTTGTGGTTTGCTTTGTGCGTTTCCAGGGATATCAGAATTAGATTCGAATGCACTACTACTGCTTTACACTATCCCTTGAATCTTCACATTGACGATGAAACACAGAAATTGCGTCGGGATTTAATACAAAAGGCACAATGCCGACTTAAGTACAAGAAGAGTAAATCATCCCATTGATTGTGGTTTGCTTTGAGCATTTCCTGGGAGATCAGTATTAGATTCAGATGCACTACTGCAGCTTTACTCTATCCCTTGGACCTTCACATTGACGATGGACCACAGAAATAGCGACGGGATTTAATACAAAAGGCACAATGTCGAATTAAGTACAAGAAGAGTAAATCTTCGCATTGGTTATGATTTGCTTTGAGCGTTTCCCGGAAGATCTGTATTAGATTCCCATGCACTACTGCAGCTATACTCTATCCCTGGGACCTTCCGATTGACGATGAAACACAGAAATTGCGTCGGGAAGTAAAACAAAATGCACAATGTGATTTAAGTACGGGAAGAGTAAACCTTCTCATTGTTTGCGGTTTGCTTTGAGCTTTTCCTTCGAGATCAGCATTAGATTCCGATGCACAGTTGCAGCTTTACTCTATCCCTTGGACCTTCACATTGACGATGAAACACAGAATTAGCGCCGGGATTTAATTCAAACAGCACAATGTCGACTTAAGTACAAGAGTAGTAAAACTTCTCATTGTTTGTGGTTTGCATTGAGCGTTTCCTGGGAGATCAGTCTTAGATGCCGATGCACTACTGCAGCTTTACTTTATCCCTTGGACCTACTCATTGACGATAAAACAAGGATATTGCGTCGGGATTTAATACAGATGGCTCAATGCTGACTTAAGTACAAGAGGGTTAAATCTTCTCATTGTTTGTGGTTCACTTTGAGCATTTCGTTTGAGATCAGTGTTATATTCCGATGCACTACTGCAGCTTTACTCTATCCCTTGGACGTTCACATTTACGATGAAACACAGATATTGCGTCGGGATTTAATACAAAAGGCACAATGCCGTCGTAAGTACAAGAACAGTAAATCTTCTTATTGTTTGTGGTTTGCTTTGAGCTATTCCTGGGAGATCAGTATTAGATTCCGATGCAATAGTGCAGCTTTATTCTATCTCTTGGATCTTCACATTGACGATGAAACACAGAAATAGCGTCGGGATTGAATACAAAAGGTACAATGCCCACTTAAGTGCAAGAAGAGTAAATCTTCCCTCTGTCTGTGGTTTGTTATGAGCGTTTCCTAAGAGATGAGTGTTAGATTCCGATGCAATACTGCAGGTTTAGTCTATCCCTTGGTCTTTCACATTGTCCATGAAACATAGAAATTGCGTCGGGATTTAATACAAAATGCACAATGCCGTCTTAAGTACAAGAAGAGTAAATCTTCTTATTGTTTGTGGTTTGCTTTGAGCGTTTCCTTGGTTATGATTATTAGATTCCGATGCACCACTGCAGCTTTACTCTATCCCTTTCACCTTCACAATGACGATGAAAGACAGAAATTGCGACGGGATTTAATACAAAAAGCACAATGCCAACTTAAGTACAAGAAGAGTAAATTTTCTCGATTTTTGTGGTTTGCTTTGAACGTTTCCAGGGTCAACAGTACTAGAATCGAACACACTACTGCACCTTTACTCTATCCCTTGGGCCTTCACATACACGATGGAACACAGAAATTGCGTCGCGATTTAATACAAAAGACACAATCCCCACTTAAGTACAAGAAGATTGAATCTTCTCATTGTTTGTGGTTTGCTTTCAGCGTCTCCTGGGAGATCAGTATTAGATTCCGATTCACTACTTCAGCTTTACTCCATCCCTTTGACCTTGACATTCACGATGGAACACAGAAATTGCGTAGGGATTTAATACAAATGGCACAATGCCGACTTACGTACAAGAAAAGTAAATCTTCTCATAGTTCGAGGTTTGCTATGAGCGTTTCCTGGGAGATCAGTATTGAACTCCAATGCACCACTTCAGCTTTACTATATCCCATGGACCTTTACATTGACATAGAAACACTGAAATTGTACGGGATTTAAGACGAAAGGCACAATGCCGACTTATGTACAAGAAGATTAAATCTACTCATTGTTTGTCGTTTGTTTGAGCGTTTCCTGGGAGATCAGTAATAGATTCCGATGCACAACTGCAGCTTTACACTATCCCTTGGATCTTCACATTGACGATGAAACACAGAAATAGCGTCGGGATTTAATACAAAAGGCACAATGAAGACTTAAGTACAAGATGAGTAAATCTCTTCATTGTTTGTGGTTTACTTTGAGCGTTTCCTTGGAGGTCAGTGTTAGATTCCACTGCACTGCAGCAGCTTTACTCTATCCCTTGGTCTTTCACATTGACGATGAAACACAGATATTGCGTCAGGATTTAATACAAAAGGCACAATGCCGACTTATGTACAAGAAAAGTAAATCTTCATTGTTTGCGGTTTGCATTGAGCGCTTCCTGGGAGATTAGTATTAGATTCCGAAGCACTACCTGCAGCTTTACTCAATCCCTTTGACCTTAACATTGTCGATGAAACATAGAAATTGCGTCGGGATTTAATGCAAAAGGCACAATGCCGACATAAGTACAAGATAAGTAAATCCTCTCATTGTTTGTGGTTTGCTTAGACTCTTTCCTAGGAGATCAGTGTTAGATTCCGATGCACTACTGCAGCTTTACTCTATCCTTTGGACTTTCGCATTGTCGATGAAACATAGAAATTGCGTAGGAATTTAATACAAGAGGCACAATGCCAACTTGAGTACAAGAAGAGTAAATCTTCTCATTGTTTGTGGTTTGCTTTGAACGTTTCCTGGGATATCACTATTACATTCCGATGCACTACTGCAGCCTTACTCTATCCCTTGGACCTTCACGTTGACGATGAAACACAGCAATATCGTCGGGTTTTAATACAAAAGGCACAATGCCGAATTAAGAACAAGAAGAGTAAATCTTCTCATTGTTTGTTGTTTTCTTTGAATGTTTCCTGGAAGATCAGTATTAGATTCCGATGTACTACTGCAGCTTTACTCTATCAATAGGACCTTCAGATTGACGATGAAACTCAGAAATAGCGTCGGGATTTAAAGCAAAAGGCACAATGTCAACTTAAGTACAAAAATAGTAAATTTCTTCATTGACTGTGGATTGCTTCGATCGTTTCCTGGGAGATCAATATTAGATTTCGATGCACTACTGCAGCTTTACTCTATACCTTGGTCCTTCACATTGACGATGAAACATAGAAATTTCGTCGGGACTTAATACAAAAGGCACAATGCCGACTTAACTACGCCAAGAGTATTTCTTCTCATTGTTTTTGGTTGAGTGTTTCCTGGGAGATCAGTATTAGATTCCGATGCACCACAGCAGCTTTACTGTATCCCTTGGACCCTCACATTGTCGACTGAACACAGACTTGCGTCGGGATTTAATACAAAACGCATAATGCCGTCTTAAGTACAAGAAGCGTAAATCTTCTCATTGTTTGTGGTTTGCTTTGCGCGTTTCCTGGGACTTCACTATTAGATTCCGATGCACTACTGCAGCTTTACTCTATCCCTAGGACCTTAACATTGACGATGGAACACAGAAATGGCGTCGGGATTTAATACAAAAGGCAAAATGCCGACTTAGGTACATGAAGAGTATATCTTCTAATTGTTTGTGGTTTGCTTTGAGCGTTTCGTGGGAGATCAGTATTAGTTTCCGATGCACTGCTGCATCTTTACTCTATCCCTTGAACTTTCACACTGACGATGAAACATAGAAATTGCGTCGAGATTCAATACAAAGGGCACAATGCCGACTTAAGTACAAGAAGAGTAAATCTTCCCATTGTTTGTGGTTTGCTTTGGGTGTTTCCCGGGAGTTCAGTATAAGTTTCCGAAGCACTATTGCAGCTCTACTCTATCCCTTGGACCTTCAGATTCACGATGAAACACAGAAATTGCATCGGGATTTAATACGAACAGGAAAATGCCGGCTTAAGTACAAGAAGGTTAAATCTTCTCATTTTTTGTGGTATGCTTTGAGCGACTCCTGGGAGATCAGTATTAGATTCCGATGCACTACTGATGCTTTACTCTATGCCTTGGACCTTCACATTGACGATGAAACACAGAAATTGCGTCGGGATTAAATACAAAAGGCCCAGTGCCGACTTAAGTACAAGAAGAGTAAATCTTCTGATTGTTTGTGGTTTGCTCTGAGCGTTTCCTGGGAGATCAGTATTAGATTCCGATGCACTACTGCAGCTTTACTCCATCCCCTGGACCCTCACATTGTCGACTGAACACAGAAATAGCGTCGGGATTTAATACAAAAGCATAATGCCGACTTAAGTACAAGAAGCGTAAATCTTCTCATTGTTTGTGGTTTGCTTTGCGCGTTTCCTGGGAGTTCACTATTAGATTCCGATGCACTACTGCAGCTTTACTCTATCTCTTGGACCTTCACATTGACAATGAAACACAGAAATTGCGCCGGAATTTAATCCAAAGACACAATGCCGACTTAGGTACAGGAAAAGTATATCTTCTTATTGTTGTGGTTTGCTTTGAGCATTTCCTGGGAGATCAGTAGTAGATTCGGATGCACTACTGCAGCTTTAATCCATTACTTGGTCCTTCTCACTGACGATGAAACACACAAATTGCGTCGGGATTTAATACAAAACGCACAATGCCGACTTAAGTACAAGAAGGTTAAATCTTCTTATTGTTTGTGGTTTGCTTTGAGCATTTCCTTGGAGGTCAGTGTTATATTCCGATGCACTACTGCAGCTTTACTCTAACCCCTGGACTTTCACATTGTCGATGAAACACAGAAATTGAGTCGGGATTTAATACAAAAAGCATAATGCCGACTTAAGTACAAGAAGCGTAAATCTTCTCATTGTTTGTGGTTTGCTTTGCTCGTTTCCTGGGAGTTCACTATTAGATTCCGATGCACTACAGCAGCTTAACTGTATCCCTTGGACCCTCACATTGTCGACTGAACACAGAATTGCGTCGGGATTTAATACAAAAAGCATAATGCCGATTTAAGTACAAGAAGAGTAAATCTTCCCATTGTTTCTGGTTTGCTGTGAGCGTTTCCTGGGAGATCAGTATTAGATTCCGAAGCACTACTACTGCTTTACTCTATCCCTCGGACACTTCAGATTGACGATGAAACACAGATATTCAGGCGGGATTTAAAACAAAAGGCACAATGCCAACTTAAGTACAAGAATAGTAAATCTTCTGATTCTTTGTGGTTTGCTTAGAGCGTTTCCTGGTAGATCAGTATTAGATTCCGATGCACTACTGCAGCTTTACTCTATCCCCTGGACCCTCACATTTTCGACTGAACACAGAAATAGCGTCGGGATTTAATACAAAAGGCACAATGCCGACTTAAGTAAAAGACGGTTAAATCATCTCATTGTTTGTGGTATGTTTGAGCGTTTCCGGGTAGATTGGTATTTGAATCCGATGCACTGCTGCAGCTTTTCTCTATCCCTAGTAGCTTCACATTCACGATGAAACTCAGAAAGTTTGTTGGAATTTAATACAAATGGTACAATGCCAAGTACAAGAAGATTAAATCTTCTAAATGTTTGTGGTTTGCTTTGAGCGTTCCTGGGGAATCAGTGTTAGATTCCGATTCACTACTGCGGCTTTACTCTATCCCTTGGACCTTTACATTGGCGATGAAACACATAAATTGCGTCGGGATTTAATACAAAATGCATAATGCCGACTTAAGTAAAATAAGAGTAGATATTCTGTATGTTTGTGGTTTGCTTTGGGCGTTTCCTGGGAGATCAGTATTCGATTCCGTTGCACTACTGCAGCATTACTCTATCCTTTGGACGTTCACATTGATGATGAAACACAGAAATTGCGTCGGGATTTAATACAAAAGCACAATGCCGACTTTAGTACCAGAAGAGTAAATCTTCTCATTGTTTGTGGTTTGCTTTGAGCATTTCCTGGGAGATCAGTATTAGAGTCCGATGCACTACTGCAGCTTTACTCTATCCCTTGGACCTTCATACTGACGATGAAACCCAGATATAGCGTCGGGATTTAAAACAAAAGGCACAATGCCAACTTAAGAACAAGAATAGTAAGTCTTCTCATTGTTTGTGGTTTGCTTTGCGCGTTTCCTGCAAGTTCACTATTAGATTCCGATGCACTACTGCAGCTTTACTCTATCCCTAGGACCTTCACATTGACGATGAAACACAGAAATTGCGTCGGGAATTAATACAAAAGGCACAATTCCGACTTAAGTAAAAGATGGTTAAATCTTCTCATTGTTTGTGGTATGTTTGAGCGTTTCCGGGTAGATTGGTATTTGATTCCGATGCACTGCTGCAGCTTTTCTCTATCCCTAGGACCTTCAAATTCACGATGAAACTCAAAAATCTTGCTGGGATTTAATACAAATGGTACATATGCCGACTTAAGTACAAGAAGATTAAATCTTCTAATTGTTTGTGGTTTGCTTTGAGCGTTCCTGGGGAATCAGTATTAGAATCCGATGCACTAGTGTGGCTTTACTCTTTCCTTGGACCTTTGCATTGATGATGAAACGCAGATAATGCGTGGGGATTTAATACAAAAGGCACAATGCCGACTTAGGTTCAAGAGGAGAAAATATTCTCTTTGTTTGTGGTTTGCTTTCAGCGTTTCCTGGGAGATGAGTATTAGATTCCGATGCACTACTGCAGCCTTACTCTATCCCTTGCCCCTTCCCATAGACGATTTAACACAGAAATTGCGTCGGGATGTAATGCAAAAGGCACAATGCCGACTTAAGTACAAGAAGAGTAAATCCTCTCATTGTTTGTGGTTTGCTTTAAACGTGTCCTGGAATATCAGTAGTAGATTCCGATGCACTAGTGCAGCTTTACTATATGCCTTGGTCCTTCACATTGATGATGAAACACAGAATTTGCGTCGGGATTTATTACAAAAGGCCCAATGCCGACTTAAGTACAAGAAGAGTAAATCTTCCCATTGTTTTTGGTTTGCTGTGAGCGTTTCCTGGGAGATCAGTATTAGATTCCGGTGCACTACTACTGCTTTACTCTATCCCTTGGAAACTTCAGATTGACGATGAAACTCAGAAATTCAGTCGGGATTAAAAACAAATGGCACAATGCCAACTTAAGTACAAGAATAGTAAATCATCTCATTGTTTGTGGTTCGCTTTTAGCGTTTCCTGGGAGATCAGTATTACATTCCGATTCACTGCTGCAGCTTTACTCTATCCCTTGGACCTTCCCATTGACTTTTAAACACAGATATTGCGTCGGGATTTAATGCAAAACCCACAATGCCGACTTAAGAACAAGAAGAGTAATTCTTCTCATTGTTTGTGGTTTGCTTTGAGCGTTTCCTGGGAGATCACAATTAGATTCCGATGCACTACAGCAGCTTTACTCTATCCCTTGGACCCCCACATAGGCGATGAAACAAAGAAATGGCGTCCGGATTTAAAACAAAAGGCACATTGCTGACTTAAGTACAAGAAGAGTAAATCTTCACACTGTTTGTCGTTTGCTTTGTGCGGTTCCTGGGAGATCAGTATTACATTCCCGTTCACTACTGCAGCTTTACCCTATCCCTTGGACCTTCAGATTGACGATGAAACACAGAAATTGCGTCGGGAATTGATCCAAAAGGCACAACGCCAACTTTAGTACAAGAAGAGTAAATCTTCTCGTTGTTTACGGTTTGCTTCGGCATTTCCAGGGATATCAGTATTACATTCCGATGCACTACTACAGCTTTACTCAATTCCTTGGACTTTCATATTGACCATGAAACATAGAAATTGAGCCGGGACTTATTCGAAAGGCACAATCACGACTTAAGTACAAGAAGAGTATACCTTCTGATTGTTTGTGGTTTACTTTGAGCGTTTCCTGGCAGATCAGTAGTAGATTCGGATGCACTACTGCAGCTTCAAGCTGTTCCTTGGACCTTCTCATCGACGATGAAACACAGAAATTGCGTCGAGATTTAATACAAAAGGCAAACTGCCGACTTGAGTACAAGAAGGTTAAATCATCGAATAGTTTGTCACTTGCTTTGAGCAGTTCCTTGGAGATCAGTGTTAGATCCGTTGCACTACTGCAGCTTTACTCTTAGCCTCGGAATTTCACATTGTCGATTAAACACAGAAATTGCGGCGGGATTTAGTACAAAAATCACAACGCCAACTGGAGTACAAGAAGAGTAAATCCTTTTATTGTTTGTGGTTTGATTTGAGTGTTCCACGGATAACAGTATGGTATACCATTCCGATGCACTACTGCAGCTTTACTCTGTCAATTGGACCTTCATATTGACGATGAAACACAGAAATGGCGTCGGGATTTAATACGAAAGGCACAATGCCGACTTCAGTAGAAGAAGGTTAAAACTTCTCGTTGTGGTTTGTGTGAGCGTTTCTTGGGAGATCTATTATATTCTTATGCACTACTGCAGCTTTACTCTATCAGTTGGACCTTCATATTGACGATGAAAGACAGAAATGGCGTCGGGATTTAATACGAAAGGCACAATGCCAACTTAAGTACAAGAAGGGTTAAATCCTCTCATTTTTTGTGGTATGCTTTGAGCGACTCCATTGAGATCAGTATTAGATATCGATGCACTACTGCAGCTTTACTCTATCCCTTGAACCTTCACATTGACGATGAAACTTAGATTTTGCATCGGGATTTAATACAAAAGGCACAATGCCGACTTAAGTACAAGCAGGTTAAATCGTCTCATTGTTTGTGGTTTGTTTGAGCGTTTCCTGGGGGATCACTATTATATTCCGATGCACTACTGCAGCTTTACTCTATCCCTTGGTACTTCACAATGACGATTAAACACAGAAATTGCGTTGTGATTTAATGCAAAAGACACATGGCCGACTTAAGTAATAGAAAAGTAAATCTTCTCATTGTTTGTGGTTTGCTTTGAGCGTTCCTGGGGAATCAGTACTAGATTCCGGTGCACTACTGCAGCTATACTCTATCACTTGGACCTTCTCATTGACTTTGAAACACAGATATTGCGTCGGGATTTAATGCAAAACCCACAATGCCGACTTAAGTACAAGAAGAGTAAATCTTCTCATTGTTTGCGGGGTGCATCTGAGCGTTTCCTGGGAGATCAGTTTTAAATTCCGATGCACCACTGCAGCTTTACTCTATCCCTTGGACCTTCACATTGACGATCAAACTCAGAAATTGCGTCGGGAAATAATATAATAGGCACAATGCCGACTTAAGTACAAGAAGAGTAAATATCTCTTTGTTTGTGGTTTGCTTTGAGCGTTTCCTCGGAGATCAGTATTAGATTCCGATGCATTATTGCAGCTTTACTCTATCAGTTGGACCTTCTCATTGACTTTGAAACACAGATATTGCGTCGGGATTTATTGCAACACCCACAATGCCGATTTAAGTACAAGAAGAGTAAATCTTCTCATTGTTTGTGGTTTGCTTTGCGCGTTTCCTGGGACATCCGTATTAGATTCCGATGCACTAGTGCACCTTTACCCTATCCCTTGGACCGTCGCATTGACGATGAAACACAGAAATTTGCTCGGACTATAATACAAATGGCACAATGCCGACTTTAGTACAAGAAGAGTAAATCAACTCATTGTTTGTGGTTTCCATTCAGCGTTTCCTGGGATATCAGTATAAGATTCCGAAGCACTATTGCAGCTTTACTCTATCCCTTGGACCTTCAGATTGACGATGAAACACTGAAATTGCGTCGGTATTTAAAACAAAAGGCACAATGACAACTTCAGATCTATAGTAGTAAATCTTCTCATTGTTTGTGGTTTGCTTTGAGCGTGTCCTGGGAGATCAGTATTAGATTCCGATACACTTCTGCCGTTCTACTCTATTACTTGGACCTTCACATTGACAATGAAACACCAAAATTGCGTCGGGATTTAATACAAAAGGCACAATGCCGGCCTAAGTCCAAGAAGAGTAAATCTCCTCATTGTTTGTGGTTTGCTCTGAGCGTTACAAGGGAGATCAGTATTAGATTCCGATGCACTACTGCAACTCTACTCTATCCCTTGGACTTTCACATTGACGATGAACCACAATAATAGCATCGGGATTTAATACAAAAGGCGCAATGCCGACTTAAGTACAAGTAGGTTAAATCTTCTGATTGTGGTTTGTGTGAGCGTTTCCTGGGAGATCACTATTATATTCTTATGCACTACTGCAGCTTTACTCTATCAGTTGGACGTTCATATTGACGATGAAAGACAGAAATTGCGTCCGGATTTAATACGAAAAGGAAAATGCCAACTTAAGTACAAGAAGGTTAAATCCTCTCATTTTTTGTGGTATGCTTTGAGTGACTCCAGGGAGATCAGTATTACATATCGATTCACTACTGCAGCTTTACTCTATCCCTTGGACCTTCACATTGACGATGAAACTTAGAATTTGCATCGGGATTTAATACAAAAGGCACAATGCCGACTTAAGTACAAGAAGAGTAAATATTCTCTTTGTTTGTGGTTTGCTTTGAGCGTTTCCTGGGAGATCAGTATTAGATTCCGATGCACTATTGCAGCTTTACTCTATCACCTGGTCCTTCTCATTGACTTTGAAACACAGATATTGCGTCGGGATTTAATGCAAAACCCACAATGCCGACTTAAGCACAAGAAGAGTAATTTTTCTCATTGTTTGTGGTTTTCTTCGCGCGTTCCTGGGACATCCGTATTAGATTCCGATGCACTAGTGCACCTTTACCCTATCCCTTGGACCGTCGCATTGACGATGAAACACAGAAACTGCGTCGGGATTTAATACAAATGGCACAATACCGACTTTAGTACTCGAAGAGTAAATCAACTCATTGTTTGTGGTTTGTTTGAGCGTTTCCTGGGAGATCACTAATAGATTCCGATGCACTACTGCAGCTTAACTCTATCCCTTTGTCCTTCCCATTGACGATGAAACGCAGAAATTGCCTAGGGATTTAATACAAAGGGCACAATGCCTACTTAAGTACAAGAAGAGTAGATCTTCTCATTGTTTGTGGTTTGCTTTGAGCATTTCCTGGGAGATCAGTTTTAGATTCCGATGCACTACTGCGGCTTTACTCTTTCCCTTGGACCTCCACACAGGCGATGAAACAAAGAAATGGCGTCCGGATTTAAAACAAAAGGCACATTGCTGACTTAAGTACAAGAATAGTAAATCTTCACATTGTTTGTCGTTTGCTTTGAGCGTTTCCTGGGATATCAGTATTAGATTCCCGTTCACTACTGCAGCGTTACCCTATCCCTTGGACCTTGACATTGACGATGAAACGCAGAAATTGCGCCGGGATTTAATACAAAAGGCACAACGCTAACTTCAGTACAAGGAGAGTAAATCATCTCATTTTTTACGGTTTGCTTCGGCATTTCCAGGGATATCAGTATTACATTCCGATGCACTAGTGCAGCTTTACTCTATCAGTTGGACCTTCATATTGACGATGAAACACGGAAATGGCGTCGGGATATAATACGAAAGGCACAATGCCGACTTCAGTACAGGAAGGTTAAAACTTCTCATTGTTTTTGGTTTGTTTGAGCGTTTCCTAAGAGATCAGTATTAGATTCCGATGCACTACAGCAGCGTTACTCTATCCCTTGGACCTTCACAATGACGACTAAACACAGAAATAGCGTCGGGATTTAATACAAAAGGCATAATGCTGACGTAAGTACAAGAAGAGTGAATCTTCTCTTTGTTTGTGGTTTGCTTTGAGCGTTACCTGGAGAATCGGTATTACATTCCGATGCACTACTGCAGCTTTACTCTATCCCTTGGACCTTCAGAAAGACGATGAAACACAGAAATCGCGTCGGGATTTAAAACGAAATGCACTATGCCAACATAAGTACAAGAAGAGTAAATCTTCTCACTGTTTGTGGTTTGCTTTGAGCGTTTCCTAGGAGATCAGTATTAGATTCCGATGCACTACTGCAGCTTTACTCCATCACTTGGACCTTCGCATTGACGATGAAACACAGAAAATGCGTCGGGGTTTAATACAAAAGGCACAATGCCGACTAAAGTACAAGAGGAGTAAATCTTCTCATTGACTGTGGTTGCTTTGAGCGTTTCTTGGGGGATCAGAACTAGATTCCGGTGCACTACTGCAGCTTTACTCTATCCCTTGGATCTTCTCATTGATGATGAAACACAGATATTGCTTCGGGAATTAATACAGAAGGAACAATGTCGACTTAAGTACAAGAGGGATATATCTTCTCATTGTTTGTGGTTTACTTTAAGCGTTACCTTGGAGATTAGTGTTAGATTCCGATGCACTACTGCAGCTTTATTCTATCCCTTGGACTCTCACATTGACGATGAAACAGAGAAATTGCCTCGGCATTTAATACAAAAGGCACAATACCAACTTGAGTTCAAGAAGAGTAAATCTTCTCATTGCTTGTGGTTTGCTTTGTGCGTTTCCAGGGATATCAGAATTAGATTCGAATGCACTACTACTGCTTTACACTATCCCTTGAATCTTCACATTGACGATGAAACACAGAAATTGCGTCGGGATTTAATACAAAAGGCACAATGCCGACTTAAGTACAAGAAGAGTAAATCATCCCATTGATTGTGGTTTGCTTTGAGCATTTCCTGGGAGATCAGTATTAGATTCAGATGCACTACTGCAGCTTTACTCTATCCCTTGGACCTTCACATTGACGATGGACCACAGAAATAGCGACGGGATTTAATACAAAAGGCACAATGCCGAATTAAGTACAAGAAGAGTAAATCTTCGCATTGGTTATGGTTTGCTTTGAGCGTTTCCCGGAAGATCTGTATTAGATTCCCATGCACTACTGCAGCTATACTCTATGCCTGGGACCTTCCGATTGACGATGAAACACAGAAATTGCGTCGGGAAGAAAAACAAAAGGCACAATGTGATTTAAGTACGGGAAGAGTAAACCTTCTCATTGTTTGCGGTTTGATTTGAGCTTTTCCTTCGAGATCAGCATTAGATTCCGATGCACAGTTGCAGCTTTACTCTATCCCTTGGACCTTCACATTGACGATGAAACACAGAATTAGCGCCGGGATTTAATTCAAACAGCACAATGTCGACTTAAGTACAAGAGGAGTAAAGCTTCTCATTGTTTGTGGTTTGCATTGAGCGTTTCCTGGGAGATCAGTCTTAGATGCCGATGCACTACTGCAGCTTTACTTTATCCCTTGGACCTACTCATTGACGATAAAACAAGGATATTGCGTCGGGATTTAATACAGATGGCTCAATGTTGACTTAAGTACAAGAGGGTTAAATCTTCTCATTGTTTGTGGTTCACTTTGAGCATTTCGTTTGAGATCAGTGTTATATTCCGATGCACTACTGCAGCTTTACTCTATCCCTTGGACGTTCACATTTACGATGAAACACAGATATTGCGTCGGGATTTAATACAAAAGGCACAATGCCGTCGTAAGTACAAGAAGAGTAAATCTTCTTATTGTTTGTGGTTTGCTTTGAGCTATTCCTGGGAGATCAGTATTAGATTCCGATGCAATAGTGCAGCTTTATTCTATCTCTTGGATCTTCACATTGACGATGAAACACAGAAATAGCGTCGGGATTGAATACAAAAGGTACAATGCCCACTTAAGTGCAAGAAGAGTAAATCTTCCCTCTGTCTGTGGTTTGTTATGAGCGTTTCCTAAGAGATGAGTGTTAGATTCCGATGCAATACTGCAGGTTTAGTCTATCCCTTGGTCTTTCACATTGTCCATGAAACATAGAAATTGCGTCGGGATTTAATACAAAATGCACAATGCTGTCTTAAGTACAAGAAGAGTAAATCTTCTTATTGTTTGTGGTTTGCTTTGAGCGTTTCCTTGGTTATGGTTATTAGATTCCGATGCACTACTGCAGCTTTACTCTATCCCTTTCACCTTCACAATGACGATGAAAGACAGAAATTGCGACGGGATTTAATACAAAAAGCACAATGCCAACTTAAGTACAAGAAGAGAAAATCTTCTTATTGTTTGTGGTTTGCTTTGAACGTTTCCAGGGTCAACAGTACTAGAATCGAACACACTACTGCACCTTTACTCTATCCCGTGAGCCTTCACATACACGATGGAACACAGAAATTGCGTCGCGATTTAATACAAAAGACACAATCCCCACTTAAGTACAAGAAGATTGAATCTTCTCATTGTTTGTGGTTTGCTTTCAGCGTCTCCTGGGAGATCAGTATTAGATTCCGATTCACTACTTCAGCTTTACTCTATCGCTTTGACCTTGACATTCACGATGGAACACAGAAATTGCGTAGGGATTTAATACAAATGGCACAATGCCGACTTACGTACAAGAAAAGTAAATCTTCTCATAGTTCGAGGTTTGCTTTGAGCGTTTCCTGGGAGATCAGTATTGAACTCCGATGCACCACTTCAGCTTTACTATATCCCATGGACCTTTACATTGACATAGAAACACTGAAATTGTACGGGATTTAAACGAAAGGCACAATGCCGACTTATGTACAAGAAGATTAAATCTACTCATTGTTTGTGGTTTGTTTGAGCGTTTCCTGGGAGATCAGTAATAGATTCCGATGCACAACTGCAGCTTTACACTATCCCTTGGATCTTCGCATTGAGGATGAAACACAGAAATAGCGTCGGGATTTAATACAAAAGGCACAATGAAGACTTAAGTACAAGATGAGTAAATCTCTTCATTGTTTGTGGTTTACTTTGAGCGTTTCCTTGGAGGTCAGTGTTAGATTCCACTGCACTGCAGCAGCTTTACTCTATCCCTTGGTCTTTCACATTGACGATGAAACACAGATATTGCGTCAGGATTTAATACAAAAGGCACAATGCCGACTTATGTACAAGAAGAGTAAATCTTCATTGTTTGCGGTTTGCTTTGAGCGCTTCCTGGGAGATTAGTATTAGATTCCGAAGCACTACCTGCAGCTTTACTCAATCCCTTTGACCTTAACATTGTCGATGAAACATAGAAATTGCGTCGGGATTTAATGTAAAAGGCACAATGCCGACATAAGTACAAGATAAGTAAATCCTCTCATTGTTTGTGGTTTGCTTAGACTCTTTCCTAGGAGATCAGTGTTAGATTCCGATGCACTACTGCAGCTTTACTCTATCCTTTGGACTTTCGCATTGTCGATGAAACATAGAAATTGCGTCGGAATTTAATACAAGAGGCACAATGCCAACTTGAGTACAAGAAGAGTAAATCTTCTCATTGTTTGTGGTTTGCTTTGAACGTTTCCTGGGATATCACTATTACATTCCGATGCACTACTGCAGCCTTACTCTATCCCTTGGACCTTCACGTTGACGATGAAACACAGCAATATCGTCGGGTTTTAATACAAAAGGCACAATGCCGACTTAAGAACAAGAAGAGTAAATCTTCTTATTGTTTGTGGTTTGCTTTGAGCGTTTCCTTGGTTATGATTATTAGATTCCGATGCACTACTGCAGCTTTACTCTATCCCTTTCACCTTCACAATGACGATGAAAGACAGAAATTGCGACGGGATTTAATACAAAAAGCACAATGCCAACTTAAGTACAAGAAGAGAAAATCTTCTTATTGTTTGTGGTTTGCTTTGAACGTTTCCAGGGTCAACAGTACTAGAATCGAACACACTACTGCACCTTTACTCTATCCCGTGAGCCTTCACATACACGATGGAACACAGAAATTGCGTCGCGATTTAATACAAAAGACACAATCCCCACTTAAGTACAAGAAGATTGAATCTTCTCATTGTTTGTGGTTTGCTTTCAGCGTCTCCTGGGAGATCAGTATTAGATTCCGATTCACTACTTCAGCTTTACTCTATCCCTTTGACCTTGACATTCACGATGGAACACAGAAATTGCGTAGGGATTTAATACAAATGGCACAATGCCGACTTACGTACAAGAAAAGTAAATCTTCTCATAGTTCGAGGTTTGCTTTGAGCGTTTCCTGGGAGATCAGTATTGAACTCCGATGCACCACTTCAGCTTTACTATATCCCATGGACCTTTACATTGACATAGAAACACTGAAATTGTACGGGATTTAAACGAAAGGCACAATGCCGACTTATGTACAAGAAGATTAAATCTACTCATTGTTTGTGGTTTGTTTGAGCGTTTCCTGGGAGATCAGTAATAGATTCCGATGCACAACTGCAGCTTTACACTATCCCTTGGATCTTCGCATTGAGGATGAAACACAGAAATAGCGTCGGGATTTAATACAAAAGGCACAATGAAGACTTAAGTACAAGATGAGTAAATCTCTTCATTGTTTGTGGTTTACTTTGAGCGTTTCCTTGGAGGTCAGTTTTAGATTCCACTGCACTGCAGCAGCTTTACTCTATCCCTTGGTCTTTCACATTGACGATGAAACACAGATATTGCGTCAGGATTTAATACAAAAGGCACAATGCCGACTTATGTACAAGAAGAGTAAATCTTCATTGTTTGCGGTTTGCTTTGAGCGCTTCCTGGGAGATTAGTATTAGATTCCGAAGCACTACCTGCAGCTTTACTCAATCCCTTTGACCTTAACATTGTCGATGAAACATAGAAATTGCGTCGGGATTTAATGCAAAAGGCACAATGCCGACATAAGTACAAGATAAGTAAATCCTCTCATTGTTTGTGGTTTGCTTAGACTCTTTCCTAGGAGATCAGTGTTAGATTCCGATGCACTACTGCAGCTTTACTCTATCCTTTGGACTTTCGCATTGTCGATGAAACACAGAAATTGCGTCGGAATTTAATACAAGAGGCAAAATGCCAACTTGAGTACAAGAAGAGTAAATCTTCTCATTGTTTGTGGTTTGCTTTGAACGTTTCCTGGGATATCACTATTACATTCCGATGCACTACTGCAGCCTTACTCTATCCCTTGGACCTTCACGTTGACGATGAAACATAGCAATATCGTCGGGTTTTAATACAAAAGGCACAACGCCGACTTAAGAACAAGAAGAGTAAATCTTCTCATTGTTTGTTGTTTTCTTTGCATGTTTCCTGGAAGATCAGTATTAGATTCCGATGTACTACTGCAGCTTTACTCTATCCCTAGGGCCTTCAGATTGACGATGAAACTCAGAAATTGCGTCGGGATTTAAAGCAAAAGGCACAATGTCAACTTAAGTACAAAAATAGTAAATTTCTTCATTGACTGTGGATTGCTTCGATCGTTTCCTGGGAGATCAATATTAGATTTCGATGCACTACTGCAGCTTTACTCTATACCTTGGTCCTTCACATTGACGATGAAACACAGAAATTGCGTCGGGATTTAATACAAAGGGCACAATGCCGACTTAAGTACAAAAAGGCAAAGTCTTCTCATTGTTTGTGGTTTGCTTTGAGCGTTTCCTGGGAGATCAGTATTAGATTCCGATGCACTACTGCAGCTTTACTCTATCCCTAGGAGCTTCACATTGACGATGGAACACAGAAATAGCGACGGGATTTAATTCAAAAGGCACAGTGCCAATTTAAGTACAAGAAGAGTAAATCTTCGCATTGTTTGTGGTTTGCTTTGAGCGTTTCCCAGAAGATCTGTATTAGATTCCCATGCACTACTACAGCTTTACTCTATCCCTTGGACCTTCACATTGACGATGAAACACAGATATTGCGTCGGGAATTTATACAAAATGCACAATGCCGACTTAAGTACAGGAAGATTAGGTGTTCTCATTGTTTGTGGTTTGCTTTGATCGTTGTCTGGGAGATCAGTATTAGATTCCGATGCACGACTGTAGACTTACTCTATCCCTTGGTCCTTCAAATTGACGGTGAAATAAAGTAAATGCGTCGGGGTTAAATACAAAAAGCACAATGCCGATTTAAGTACAAGAGGAGTAAAACTTCTCATTCTCTGTGGTTTGCTTTGAGCGTTCCTTGGGGGATCAATATTAGATTCCGATGAACTACTGCAGCTTTACTCCATCCCTTGGACGTTCACATTGAGGATGAAACACAGAAATTGCGTCGGGATTAGATACAAAAGGCACAATGCCGTCTTAAGGACAAGAAGAGTAAATCTTCTAATTGTTTGTGGTTTGCTTTTAGCGTTTGCTGGATGATCTGTATTAGATTCCGTTGCACTACTGCAGCTTTACTCCATCCCTTGGACCTTCCGATTGACGATGAAATACGGAAATTGCGTCGGGATTTAATACAAAAGGCACAATGTGAACATCAGTACAAGACGAGTAAATCTTCTCAGTGTTTGCGGTTTGCTTTGAGCGTTTCCGGGGAGATCAGTATTAGATTCCGATGCACTACTGCTGTTATACTCTGTCTCTTGGACCTTCACATTGACGATGAAACACAGAAATTGCACCGCGATTTAATACAAAAGGCACAATGCCGACTTAATTACAAGAAGAGTAAATCTTCTTATTGTTTGTGGTTTGCTTTGAGCACTTCCTGGGAGATCAGTATTAGATTCCGATGCACTACAGCACCTTTACTCTATCCCTTGGACCTTCACATTCACGATGAAACACAGAAATTACCTCAGGATTTAATACAAAAGGCACAATGCCGACTTAAGTACAAGTAGAGTCAATCTGCTCATTGTTTATGGATTGCTTTGAGCGTCTCCTGGGAGATCAGTATTAGATTCTGATGCTCTACTGCAGTTTTACGCTATCCCTTGGACCTTCACATTGACGGTGGACCACAGAAATAGCGACAGGTTGTAATACAAAAATCACAATGCCGAATTAAGTACAGGAAGAGTAAATCATCGCATTATTTGAGTTTTGCTTTGAGCGTTTCCCGCAAGACCTGTATTGGATTCCCACGCACTACTGCAGCTTTACTCTACCCCAGGGACCTTCCAATTTACGATGAACCGCAGATATTGCGTCGGAAACTAAAACAAAAGGCACACTGTGAACTTAAGTACAAGAAGAGTAAGTCTTCTCATTGTTTGCATATTGCTTTGAGCGTTTCCTGGGAGATCAGTATTAGATTCCGATGCACAACTGCAGCTTTACTCTATCCCTTGGACCTTCACATTACGATGAAACACAGAAATTGCGTCGGGATATAATACAGGAGGCTCAATGCATAATAAGTACAACAGGGTTAAATCTTCTCATTGTTTGTGGTTTACTTAGAGCTTTTCGTTGGAGATCAGTGTTATATTTCGATGCAGTACTGCAGCTTTACTCTATCACTTGGACGTTCACATTGACGATGACACACAGATACTGCGTCGGGATATCATACAAAAGGCACAATGCCGACATAAGTACAAGAATAGTAAATCTTCTTATTGTTTGTGGTTTGCTTTGAGCGTTTCCTGGGAGATCAGTATTAGATTCCGATGCACTAGTGCAACTTTACTCTATCCCTCGGACCTTCACATTGACGATGGATCACAGAAATAACATCGGGATTTAATACAATATGCACAATGCCGAATTAAGTACAAGAAGAGTAAATCTTCCCATTGTTTGTGGTTTGCTTTGAGCGTTTCTTGGATGATCTGTATTAGATTCCGTTGCACTACTGCAGCTTTACTCTATCCCTTGGTCCTTCCGATTGACGATGAAACACAGATATTGTATCGGGATTTAAAACAAAAGCCACAATGTGAACTTAAGTACAAAAGAGTAAATCTTCTCATTGCTTGCGGTTTGCTTTGAGCGTTTCCTGGGAGATCTGTGTTAGATTCCGATGCACTACTGCAGCTTTACTCTATCCCTTGGACTTTCACATTGACGACGAAACACAGAAATTGCACCGCGATTTTATACAAAAGGCGCAATGCCGACTTAAGTACAAGAAGAGTAAATCTTCTCATTGTTTGTGGCTTGCTTTGAGCTTTTCCTGGGAGATCAGAATTGGATTCCGATCCACTACTGCAGCTTTACTCTATCCCTTGGAACTTCACATTGACGATGAAACACAAAAATTGCGTCGGGATTTAATACAAAAGGCACAATCCCGACTTAAGTACAAGAAGAGTAAATCTTCGCATTGTTTGTGGTTTGTTTGAGCGTTTCCTGGAAGACCTGTATTAGGATCCGATGCACTACTGCAGCTTTAATATATCCGTTGGACCTACACATTGACGATGAAACACAGATATTGCGCAGGGATTTAATACAATTGGCACAATGCCGACTTAAGTACAAGATGAGTAAATCTTTTAACTTTTGGCAGTTTCATTTGAGCGTTTCCTGGGAGATCATTATTAGATTCCGACGCACTACTGCAGCTTTACTCTGTCACCTGGACCTTCACATTCACGAAGAAACACAGAAATTGCGTCGTGATTTTATACAAAAAGCACAATGCCGACTTAAGTACAAGAGGAACAAATCTTCTCATTGTTTGTGGTTTGCTTTGACCGTTTCTTAGGGGATCAGTACTAGATTCCGATGGGCTACTGCAGCTTTACTCTATCCCTTGGACCTTCTCTTTGACTATGAAACTCAGAAATTGCGTCTGGATTTAATACAGAAGGCACAATGCCGACTTCAGTACAAGAACAGTAAATCCTCTCATTGCTTGTGGTTTACTTTGTGCGTTTCCTGGGATATCAGTATTAGAATCCGATGCACGACTGCAGTTTAACTGTATCATTTGGACCTTCACATTGACGATGAAACACAGAAATTGCGCCGGGATTTAATACGAAAGGCACAATGCCGACTTAAGTAGAAGAAGAGTAAATCTTCTCATTGTTTGTGGTTTGCTTTAGGCGTTTCCTGGGATACTGAGTACTAGATTCGTTTGCACTACTGCTGTTTTACTCTATCCCTAGGACCTTCACATTCACGATGAAACACAGAAATTGCGTCGGGATTTAATACAAAAGGTACAATGCCGACTTAAGTACAAGAGGAGTAAATCTTCTCATTGTTTGTGGTTTGTTTGAGCGTTTCCTGGGATATCAGTAAGAGATTCCGAAGCACTACTGCAGCTTTTCACTTTTACTCGGACCTTCACATTGACGATGAAACAAAGGAATTGCGTCGGGATTGAATACAAAAGGCACAATGCTGACTTAAATACAAGAAGTGTAAATCTTCTCATTGTTTGTGGTTTGTTCTGAGCGTTTCCTGGGGGATCAGTAATAGATTCCGAGCACTACTGCAGCTTTACTCTATCCCTTGGACCTTCACATTGAAGATGAAACACAGAAAATTAGTCGGGATTTAATACAAAAGGCACAATGCCGACTTAAGTACAAGAAAATTAAATCTTCTCATTGTTTGTGGTTTGCTTTGTGCGTTTCCTGTGAGATCAGAATTAAATTCCGATGCACTACTGCAACTTTATCCATTGCACCTTCACATTGACGTTGTAACACAGAAATTGCGTCAGGATTTAATATTGAAAACACAATGCCGACATAAGTACTAGAAGAGTTGAACTACTCATTGTTTGCGGTTTGCTTTGAGCGTTTCCTGGGAGATCAGTATTAGATTCCGATGCACAACTGCTGCATTACTCACTCCCTTGGACCTTCACATTGCGTTGAAACACAGAAATTGCGTCGGGATTTAATACAAAAGGCACAATGCCGACTTAAGTACAAGAAGGTTAAATCTTCTCAATGCTTGTTGTTTGCTTTGAAAGTTTCCTTGGAGATCAATGTTAGATTTCGATGCACTACTGCAGCTTTACTCTATCCCTTGGACTTTCACATTGAAGGTGAAGCACAGAAATTGCGTCGGAATATAATACAAAATTAACAATGCCAACTTGAATACAAGTAGAGTAAATCTTCTCATTGGTTGTGGATTGCTTAGAGCGTTTCCTGATATATCAGTATCACATTCCGATGCACCACTGCAGCTTTACTCTATCCCTTGGACCTTCACACTCTCGATGGAACAAAGAAATTACATCGGGATTAAATACAAAAGGCACAATGCCGACTTAAGTACATGAAGATTTAATCTTGTTATTGTTAGCGGTTTGCCTTGAGCACTTGCTGGGAGATCAGTATTAGATTCCGAAGCACTAATGCAGATTTGCTCTATCCCTTGGACCTTCACATTGACGATATAACACAGAAATTGCATCGGGTTTTAATACAAAAGGCACAATGCCGACTTAAGTATGAGAAGAGTAAATCTTCCCATTTGTTGTGATTTCCTTTGAGCGTTTCTGGGGAGATCAGTATTAGATTCCGATGCGCTACCCATGGAATTTCACCTTGACGATGAAACGCAGAAATTGCCTCGGGTTTTAATACCAAAGGCACAATGCCGACTGAAGTACAAGAATATTAAATGTTCTCATTGTTTGTGGTTTGATTGAGGGTTTCCTTGGAGATCAGTATTAGATTCCGATGCACAACTGCAGCATTACTCACTCCCTTGGACCTTCACATTGCGATGAAACACAGAAATTGCGTCGGGATTTAATACAAAAGGCACAATGCCGACTGAAGTACAAGAGGGTTAAATCTTCTCAATGCTTGTGGCTTGCTTTGAAAATTTCCTTGGACATCAATGTTAGATTTCGATGCACTACTGCAGCTTTACTCTATCCTTTGGACTTTCACATTGTTGGTGAAACACAGAAATTGCGTCGGAATATAATACAAAATTCACAATGCCAACTTGAGTACAAGTAGAGTAAATCTTCTCATTGGTTGTGGTTTGCTTAGAGCGATTCCTGATATATCAGTATTACATTCCGATGCACCACTGCAGCTTTACTCTATCCCTTGGACCTTCACATTGACGATGAAACACAGAAATTGCGTCGGGATTTAATACGAAAGGAACAGTGCCAACTTAAGTACAAGAAGAGTAAATTTTCTTGATGTTTGTGGTTTGCTTTGAGCGTATGCTGGGAGATCAGTACTAGAGTCGTTTGCACTACTGCAGCTTTACTCTATCCCTAGGAAGTCCACACTCAGGATGGAACAAAGAAATTGCGTCGGCATTAAATACAAAAGGCACAATGCAGACTTAAGTACATTAAGAGTTAATCTTTTCATTATTTGTAGTTTGCCTTGAGCCCTTGCTGGGAGATCAGTATTAGATTCCGATGCACTAATGCAGCTTTACTCTATCCCTTGGACCTTCACATTGACGATATAACACAGAAATTGCATCGGGTTTTAATACAAAAGGCACAATGCTGACTTAAATACAAGAAGTGTAAATCTTCTCATTGTTTGTGGTTTGTTCTGAGCGTTTCCTGGGGGATCAGTACCAGATTCCGAGCACTACTGCAGCTTTACTCTATCCCTTGGAGCTTCACATTGAAGATGAAACACAGAAAATTAGTCGGGATATAATACAAAAGGCACAATGCCGACTTAAGTACAAGAAAAGTAAATCTTCTCATTGTTTGTGGTTTGCTTTGTGCGTTTCCTGGGAGATCAGAATTAAATTCCGATGCACTACTGCAACTTTATCCATTGCACCTTCACATTGACGTTGTAACACAGAAATTGCGTCAGGATTTAATATTGAAAGCACAATGCCGACATAAGTACTAGAAGAGTTGAACTACTCATTTTTTCGGTTTGCTTTGAGCGTTTCCTGGGAGATCAGTATTAGATTCCGATGCACAACTGCTGCATTACTCACTCCCTTGGAGCTTCACATTGCTTTGAAACACAGAAATTGCGTCGGGATTTAATACAAAAGGCACAATGCCGACTTAAGTACAAGAAGGTTAAATCTTCTCAATGCTTGTTGTTTGCTTTGAAAGTTTCCTTGGAGATCAATGTTAGATTTCGATGCACTACTGCAGCTTTACTCTATCCCTTGGACTTTCACATTGAAGGTGAAACACAGAAATTGCGTCGGAATATAATACAAAATTAACAATGCCAACTTGAATACAAGTAGAGTAAATCTTCTCATTGGTTGTGGATTGCTTAGAGCGTTTCCTAATATATCAGTATCACATTCCGATGCACCACTGCAGCTTTACTCTATCCCTTGGACCTTCACACTTTTGATGGAACAAAGAAATTACATCGGGATTAAATACAAAAGGCACAATGCCGACTTAAGTACATGAAGATTTAATCTTGTTATTGTTAGCGGTTTGCCTTGAGCACTTGCTGGGAGATCAGTATTAGATTCCGAAGCACTAATGCAGATTTGCTCTATCCCTTGGACCTTCACATTGACGATATAACACAGAAATTGCATCGGGTTTTAATACAAAAGGCACAATGCCGACTTAAGTATGAGAAGAGTAAATCTTCCCATTTGTTGTGATTTCCTTTGAGCGTTTCTGGGGAGATCAGTATTAGAATCCGATGCGCTACCCATGGAATTTCACCTTGACGATGAAACGCAGAAATTGCCTCGGGTTTTAATACCAAAGGCACAATGCCGACTGAAGTACAAGAATATTAAATTTTCTCATTGTTTGTGGTTTGATTGAGGGTTTCCTTGGAGATCAGTATTAGATTCCGATGCACAACTGCAGCATTACTCACTCCCTTGGACCTTCACATTGCGATGAAACACAGAAATTGCGTCGGGATTTAATACAAAAGGCACAATGCCGACTTAAGTACAAGAGGGTTAAATCTTCTCAATGCTTGTGGCTTGCTTTGAAAATTTCCTTGGACATCAATGTTAGATTTCGATGCACTACTGCAGCTTTACTCTATCCTTTGGACTTTCACATTGTTGGTGAAACACAGAAATTGCGTCGGAATATAATACAAAATTCACAATGCCAACTTGAGTACAAGTAGAGTAAATCTTCTCATTGGTTGTGGTTTGCTTAGAGCGATTCCTGATATATCAGTATTACATTCCGATGCACCACTGCAGCTTTACTCTATCCCTTGGACCTTCACATTGACGATGAAACACAGAAATTGCGTCGGGATTTAATACGAAAGGAACAGTGCCAACTTAAGTACAAGAAGAGTAAATTTTCTTGATGTTTGTGGTTTGCTTTGAGCGTATGCTGGGAGATCAGTACTAGAGTCGTTTGCACTACTGCAGCTTTACTCTATCCCTAGGAAGTCCACACTCAGGATGGAACAAAGAAATTGCATCGGCATTAAATACAAAAGGCACAATGCAGACTTAAGTACATTAAGAGTTAATCTTTTCATTATTTGTAGTTTGCCTTGAGCCCTTGCTGGGAGATCAGTATTAGATTCCGATGCACTAATGCAGCCTTACTCTATCCCTTGGACCTTCACATTGACGATATAACACAGAAATTGCATCGGGTTTTAATACAAAAGGCACAATGCTGACTTAAATACAAGAAGTGTAAATCTTCTCATTGTTTGTGGTTTGTTCTGAGCGTTTCCTGGGGGATCAGTGCCAGATTCCGAGCACAACTGCAGCTTTACTCTATCCCTTGGACCTTCACATTGAAGATGAAACACAGAAAATTAGTCGGGATTTAATACAAAAGGCACAATGCCGACTTAAGTACAAGAAAAGTAAATCTTCTCATTGTTTGTGGTTTGCTTTGTGCGTTTCCTGGGAGATCAGAATTAAATTCCGATGCACTACTGCAACTTTATCCATTGCACCTTCACATTGACGTTGTAACACAGAAATTGCATCAGCATTTAATATTGAAAGCACAATGCCGACATAAGTACTAGAAGAGTTGCACTACTCATTGTTTGCGGTTTGCTTTGAGCGTTTCCTGGGAGATCAGTATTAGATTCCGATGCACAACTGCTGCATTACTCACTCCCTTGGACCTTCACATTGCGTTGAAACACAGAAATTGCGTCGGGATTTAATACAAAAGGGACAATGCCGACTTAAGTACAAGAAAGTTAAATCTTCTCAATGCTTGTTGTTTGCTTTGAAAGTTTCCTTGGAGATCAATGTTAGATTTCGGTGCACTACTGCAGCTTTACTCTATCCCTTGGACTTTCACATTGAACGTGAAACACAGAAATTGCGTCGGAATATAATACAAAATTAACAATGCCAACTTGAATACAAGTAGAGTAAATCTTCTCATTGGTTGTGCATTGCTTAGAGCGTTTCCTGATATATCAGTATCACATTCCGATGCACCACTGCAGCTTTACTCTATCCCTTGGACCTTCACACTCTCGATGGAACAAAGAAATTACATCGGGATTAAATACAAAAGGCACAATGCCGACTTAAGTACATGAAGATTTAATCTTGTTATTGTTAGCGGTTTGCCTTGAGCACATGCTGGGAGATCAGTATTAGATTCCGAAGCACTAATGCAGATTTGCTCTATCCCTTGGACCTTCACATTGACGATATAACACAGAAATTGCATCGGGTTTTAATACAAAAGGCACAATGCCGACTTAAGTACGAGAAGAGTAAATCTTCCCATTTGTTGTGATTTCCTTTGAGCGTTTCTGAGGAGATCAGTATTAGATTCCGATGCGCTACCCATGGAATTTCACCTTGACGATGAAACGCAGAAATTGCCTCGGGTTTTAATACCAAAGGCACAATGCCGACTGAAGTACAAGAATATTAAATTTTCTCATTGTTTGTGGTTTGATTGAGGGTTTCCTTGGAGATCAGTATTAGATTCCGATGCACAACTGCAGCATTACTCACTCCCTTGGACCTTCACATTGCGATGAAACACAGAAATTGCGTCGGGATTTAATACAAAAGGCACAATGCCGACTTAAGTACAAGAGGGTTAAATCTTCTCAATGCTTGTGGCTTACTTTGCAAAATTTCCTTGGACATCAATGTTAGATTTCGATGCACTACTGCAGCTTTACTCTATCCCTTGGATCTTCACATTGAAGATGAAACACAGAAAATTAGTCGGGATTTAATACAAAAGGCACAATGCCGACTTAAGTACAAGAAAAGTAAATCTTCTCATTGTTTGTGGTTTGCATTGTGCGTTTCCTGGGAGATCAGAATTAAATTCCTATGCACTACTGCAACTTTATCCATTGCACCTTCACATTGACGTTGTAACACAGAAATTGCGTTGTGATTTAATAGTGAAAGCACAATGCCGACATAAGTACTAGAAGAGTAAAACTACTCATTGTTTGCGGTTTGCTTTGAGCGTTTCTTGCGAGATCAGTATTAGATTCCGATGCACAACTGCAGCATTACTCACTCCCTTGGACCTTCACATTGCGATGAAACACAAAAATTGCGTCGGGAATTAATACAAAAGGCACAATGCCGACTTAAGTACAAGAGGGTTAAATCTTCTCAATGCTTGTGGCTTGCTTTGAAAATTTCCTTGGACATCAATGTTAGATTTCGATGCACTACTGCAGCTTTACTCTATCCTTTGGACTTTCACATTGTTGGTGAAACACAGAAATTGCGTCGGAATATAATACAAAATTCACAATGCCAACTTGAGTACAAGTAGAGTAAATCTTCTCATTGGTTGTGGTTTGCTTAGAGCGATTCCTGATATATCAGTATTACATTCCGATGCACCACTGCAGCTTTACTCTATCCCTTGGACCTTCACATTGACGATGAAACACAGAAATTGCGTCGGGATTTAATACGAAAGGAACAGTGCCAACTTAAGTACAAGAAGAGTAAATTTTCTTGATGTTTGTGGTTTGCTTTGAGCGTATGCTGGGAGATCAGTACTAGAGTCGTTTGCACTACTGCAGCTTTACTCTATCCCTAGGAAGTCCACACTCAGGATGGAACAAAGAAATTGCGTCGGCATTAAATACAAAAGGCACAATGCAGACTTAACTACATTAAGAGTTAATCTTTTCATTATTTGTAGTTTGCCTTGAGCCCTTGCTGGGAGATCAGTATTAGATTCCGATGCACTAATGCAGCTTTACTCTATCCCTTGGACCTTCACATTGACGATATAACACAGAAATTGCATCGGGTTTTAATACAAAAGGCACAATGCCGACTTAAGTACGAGAAGAGTAAATCTTCTCATTGGTTGTGGTTTGATTGAGGGTTTCCTTGGAGATCAGTATTAGATTCCGATCCACTACTGCAGCTTTACTCTATTCCTTGGACCTTAACATTGACGATGTAACACAGAAATTGCGTCAGAAATTAATACGAAAGGCAATATGCCAACTTAAGTACAGGAAGAGTTAATTTTCTTGATGTTTGTGGTTTTCTTTGAGCGTTTCCTGGGAGATCAGTACTAGATTCGTCTGTACTACTGCAGCTTTACTCTATCCCCTGGACCTTCACATTGACGATGAAACACAGAAATTGCGCTGGGATTTAACACAAAAGGCACAATGCCGACTTAAGCACATGAAGAGTAAATCTTCTCATTGTTTGTGGTTTGCTTTGAGAGTTTCCTGGGAGATCAGTATTAGATTCCGATGCACTGCTGTAGCTTTACTCTATCCCTTGGACCTCCACATTAACGATGAAACACAGAAATTGTGTCTGGATTTAGTACGAAAAGGAAAATGCCGGCTTAAGTACAAGAAGAGTAAACCTTCTCAATGTTTGAGGTTTGCTTTGAGCGATTCCTGGGAGATCAGTATTGGATTGCGATGCACTACTGCAGCTTTACTCTATCCATTGGACCTTCACATTGACGTTGAAACACAGAAATTGCGTCGGTATTTAATGCAGAAGGCACAATGCCGACTTAAGTACAAGAAGAGCAAAGCTTCTCAAAGTTTGCGGTTTGCTTTGAGCGTTTCCTGGGAGATCAGTATTAGATTCCAATGCACTAATGCAGCTTAACTCAACCCCTTGGACCTTCACATTGACGATGAAACACAGAAATTGCGTCGGGATTCAATGCAGAAGGGACAACGCCGACATAAGTACAAGACGAGTAAATCTTCTCATTGTTTGCTTTTTGCTTTGAGCGTTTCCTGGGAGATCAGTACTAGATTCTGATGAACTACTGCTACTTTAATCTATCTCTTGGACCTTCTCATTGACGACGAAACACAGATATTGCGTCGGGATTTAATACAAAAGGCACAATGCCGATTTAAGTGCAAGAAGGTTAAATCTTCTCAATGTTTGTGGTTTGCTTTGAAAGTTTCCTTGGAGATCAGTGTTAGATTCCGATGCACTACTGCAGCTTTACTCTATCCCTTTTACCTTCACATTGACGACGAAACACAGAAATTGCGTCGAGATTTAATACGAAAGTCACAATGCCGACTTACGTACAAGAAGTTTAAATCTTATTATTGTTTGTGGTTTGCTTTGAGCGTTTCCTGGGATATCAGTATTTCATTCCGCTGCACTACTGCAGCTTTACTCTATCCCATCGGCCTTCACATTGACGATGAAAGACAGACATTGCGTCGGGAATTAATACAATTGGCACAATGCCGACTTAAGTACGAGAAGAGTAAATCTTCTCATTGTATGTGGTTTGCTTTGAGCGTTTCCTGGGATATCAGTATTAGATTCCGATGCACTACTGCAGCTTTACTCCATCCCATGGGCCTAAACATTCACGATGGAGAACAGAAATTGCTTCAGGATTTAATACAAAAGGCAGCATGCCGTCCTAAGACTTAAGTACGAGAAGAGTAAATCTCCTCATTGTTTGAGGTTTGTTTTGAGCGTATCCTGGTAAATCAGTATTAAATTCCGATGCACTACTTCAGCTTTACTCTATCCATTGGAACTTCACAATCACGATGGAACACAGAAATTGCGTCGGAATTTAATAAAAGACGCGCAATGCCGACTTAAGTACAAGAAGAGTAACTCTTCTCATTGTTTGTGGTTTGCTTTGAGCGATTTTTGGGAGATCAGGATTCGATACCGATGCACTACTGCAGCTTTACTCTATCCCTTGGACCTTCACATTGGCGAAGAAACACAGAAATTTCGTCGGGATTTAATACGAAAGGCACAATGCCAACTTAAGTACAAGAAGAGTAAATTATTTTAATGTTTGTGGTTTGCTTTGAGCGTTTCCTGGGAGATTAGTGCTAGATTCGTTTGCACTACTGCAGCTTTATTCTATCCCTTGGACCTTCACATTGACGATGAAACACAGAAATTGCGTCGGGATTTAATACAAAAGGCACAATGCCGACTTAAGTACAAGAAGAGTAAATCTTCTGATTGGTTGTGGTTTGCTCTTGGGCGTTACCTGGTAGATCAGTATTAGATTTCGATGCACTACTGCAGGTTTACTCTAACACCTGGACTTTCACATTGTCGCTGAAGCACAGATATTGCGTAGGGATTTAATACAAAAGGCACAATGCCAACTTGAGTACAAGAAGAGTAAATCTTCTCATTGTTTGTGTTTTGCTTTGAGCGTTTCCTGGGATATCAGTATTACAATCCGATGCACTACTGCAACTTTACTCTATCCCCAGGACCTTCACATTGACGATGTAACACAAAAATTGTGTCGGGATGTAATACAAGAGTCACAATGCAGACTTAAGTACAAGAAGAGTAAATCTTTTCAATGTTTGTGGTTTGCTTTGAGCTTTTCCTGGGATATCAGTATTAGATTCCGATGCACTACTGCAGCTTTACTCTATCCCTTTTACCTTCACATTGACGATGAAACACAGAAATTGCGTCAAGTTTTAATACGAAAGGCACAATGCCGACTGAAGTACAAGAGGGTTAAATCTTCTCAATGCTTGTGGCTTGCTTTGAAAATTTCCTTGGACATCAATGTTAGATTTCGATGCACTACTGCAGCTTCACTCTATCCTTTGGACTTTCACATTGTTGGTGAAACACAGAAATTGCGTCGGAATATAATACAAAATTCACAATGCCAACTTGAGTACAAGTAGAGTAAATCTTCTCATTGGTTGTGGTTTGCTTAGAGCGATTCCTGATATATCAGTATTACATTCCGATGCACCACTGCAGCTTTACTCTATCCCTTGGACCTTCACATTGACGATGAAACACAGAAATTGCGTCGGGATTTAATACGAAAGGAACAGTGCCAACTTAAGTACAAGAAGAGTAAATTTTCTTGATGTTTGTGGTTTGCTTTGAGCGTATGCTGGGAGATCAGTACTAGAGTCGTTTGCACTACTGCAGCTTTACTCTATCCCTAGGAAGTCCACACTCAGGATGGAACAAAGAAATTGCGTCGGCATTAAATACAAAAGGCACAATGCAGACTTAAGTACATTAAGAGTTAATCTTTTCATTATTTGTAGTTTGCCTTGAGCCCTTGCTGGGAGATCAGTATTAGATTCCGATGCACTAATGCAGCTTTACTCTATCCCTTGGACCTTCACATTGACGATATAACACAGAAATTGCATCGGGTTTTAATACAAAAGGCACAATGCTGACTTAAATACAAGAAGTGTAAATCTTCTCATTGTTTGTGGTTTGTTCTGAGCGTTTCCTGGGGGATCAGTACCAGATTCCGAGCACTACTGCAGCTTTACTCTATCCCTTGGACCTTCACATTGAAGATGAAACACAGAAAATTAGTCGGGATATAATACAAAAGGCACAATGCCGACTTAAGTACAAGAAAAGTAAATCTTCTCATTGTTTGTGGTTTGCTTTGTGCGTTTCCTGGGAGATCAGAATTAAATTCCGATGCACTACTGCAACTTTATCCATTGCACCTTCACATTGACGTTGTAACACAGAAATTGCGTCAGGATTTAATATTGAAAGCACAATGCCGACATAAGTACTAGAAGAGTTGAACTACTCATTTTTTCGGTTTGCTTTGAGCGTTTCCTGGGAGATCAGTATTAGATTCCGATGCACAACTGCTGCATTACTCACTCCCTTGGAGCTTCACATTGCTTTGAAACACAGAAATTGCGTCGGGATTTAATACAAAAGGCACAATGCCGACTTAAGTACAAGAAGGTTAAATCTTCTCAATGCTTGTTGTTTGCTTTGAAAGTTTCCTTGGAGATCAATGTTAGATTTCGATGCACTACTGCAGCTTTACTCTATCCCTTGGACTTTCACATTGAAGGTGAAACACAGAAATTGCGTCGGAATATAATACAAAATTAACAATGCCAACTTGAATACAAGTAGAGTAAATCTTCTCATTGGTTGTGGATTGCTTAGAGCGTTTCCTAATATATCAGTATCACATTCCGATGCACCACTGCAGCTTTACTCTATCCCTTGGACCTTCACACTTTTGATGGAACAAAGAAATTACATCGGGATTAAATACAAAAGGCACAATGCCGACTTAAGTACATGAAGATTTAATCTTGTTATTGTTAGCGGTTTGCCTTGAGCACTTGCTGGGAGATCAGTATTAGATTCCGAAGCACTAATGCAGATTTGCTCTATCCCTTGGACCTTCACATTGACGATATAACACAGAAATTGCATCGGGTTTTAATACAAAAGGCACAATGCCGACTTAAGTATGAGAAGAGTAAATCTTCCCATTTGTTGTGATTTCCTTTGAGCGTTTCTGGGGAGATCAGTATTAGAATCCGATGCGCTACCCATGGAATTTCACCTTGACGATGAAACGCAGAAATTGCCTCGGGTTTTAATACCAAAGGCACAATGCCGACTGAAGTACAAGAATATTAAATTTTCTCATTGTTTGTGGTTTGATTGAGGGTTTCCTTGGAGATCAGTATTAGATTCCGATGCACAACTGCAGCATTACTCACTCCCTTGGACCTTCACATTGCGATGAAACACAGAAATTGCGTCGGGATTTAATACAAAAGGCACAATGCCGACTTAAGTACAAGAGGGTTAAATCTTCTCAATGCTTGTGGCTTGCTTTGAAAATTTCCTTGGACATCAATGTTAGATTTCGATGCACTACTGCAGCTTTACTCTATCCTTTGGACTTTCACATTGTTGGTGAAACACAGAAATTGCGTCGGAATATAATACAAAATTCACAATGCCAACTTGAGTACAAGTAGAGTAAATCTTCTCATTGGTTGTGGTTTGCTTAGAGCGATTCCTGATATATCAGTATTACATTCCGATGCACCACTGCAGCTTTACTCTATCCCTTGGACCTTCACATTGACGATGAAACACAGAAATTGCGTCGGGATTTAATACGAAAGGAACAGTGCCAACTTAAGTACAAGAAGAGTAAATTTTCTTGATGTTTGTGGTTTGCTTTGAGCGTATGCTGGGAGATCAGTACTAGAGTCGTTTGCACTACTGCAGCTTTACTCTATCCCTAGGAAGTCCACACTCAGGATGGAACAAAGAAATTGCGTCGGCATTAAATACAAAAGGCACAATGCAGACTTAAGTACATTAAGAGTTAATCTTTTCATTATTTGTAGTTTGCCTTGAGCCCTTGCTGGGAGATCAGTATTAGATTCCGATGCACTAATGCAGCCTTACTCTATCCCTTGGACCTTCACATTGACGATATAACACAGAAATTGCATCGGGTTTTAATACAAAAGGCACAATGCTGACTTAAATACAAGAAGTGTAAATCTTCTCATTGTTTGTGGTTTGTTCTGAGCGTTTCCTGGGGGATCAGTGCCAGATTCCGAGCACAACTGCAGCTTTACTCTATCCCTTGGACCTTCACATTGAAGATGAAACACAGAAAATTAGTCGGGATTTAATACAAAAGGCACAATGCCGACTTAAGTACAAGAAAAGTAAATCTTCTCATTGTTTGTGGTTTGATTTGTGCGTTTCCTGGGAGATCAGAATTAAATTCCGATGCACTACTGCAACTTTATCCATTGCACCTTCACATTGACGTTGTAACACAGAAATTGCATCAGCATTTAATATTGAAAGCACAATGCCGACATAAGTACTAGAAGAGTTGCACTACTCATTGTTTGCGGTTTGCTTTGAGCGTTTCCTGGGAGATCAGTATTAGATTCCGATGCACAACTGCTGCATTACTCACTCCCTTGGACCTTCACATTGCGTTGAAACACAGAAATTGCGTCGGGATTTAATACAAAAGGGACAATGCCGACTTAAGTACAAGAAAGTTAAATCTTCTCAATGCTTGTTGTTTGCTTTGAAAGTTTCCTTGGAGATCAATGTTAGATTTCGGTGCACTACTGCAGCTTTACTCTATCCCTTGGACTTTCACATTGAACGTGAAACACAGAAATTGCGTCGGAATATAATACAAAATTAACAATGCCAACTTGAATACAAGTAGAGTAAATCTTCTCATTGGTTGTGCATTGCTTAGAGTGTTTCCTGATATATCAGTATCACATTCCGATGCACCACTGCAGCTTTACTCTATCCCTTGGACCTTCACACTCTCGATGGAACAAAGAAATTACATCGGGATTAAATACAAAAGGCACAATGCCGACTTAAGTACATGAAGATTTAATCTTGTTATTGTTAGCGGTTTGCCTTGAGCACATGCTGGGAGATTAGTATTAGATTCCTAAGCACTAATGCAGATTTGCTCTATCCCTTGGACCTTCACATTGACGATATAACACAGAAATTGCATCGGGTTTTAATACAAAAGGCACAATGCCGACTTAAGTACGAGAAGAGTAAATCTTCCCATTTGTTGTGATTTCCTTTGAGCGTTTCTGAGGAGATCAGTATTAGATTCCGATGCGCTACCCATGGAATTTCACCTTGACGATGAAACGCAGAAATTGCCTCGGGTTTTAATACCAAAGGCACAATGCCGACTGAAGTACAAGAATATTAAATTTTCTCATTGTTTGTGGTTTGATTGAGGGTTTCCTTGGAGATCAGTATTAGATTCCGATGCACAACTGCAGCATTACTCACTCCCTTGGACCTTCACATTGCGATGAAACACAGAAATTGCGTCGGGATTTAATACAAAAGGCACAATGCCGACTTAAGTACAAGAGGGTTAAATCTTCTCAATGCTTGTGGCTTACTTTGCAAAATTTCCTTGGACATCAATGTTAGATTTCGATGCACTACTGCAGCTTTACTCTATCCCTTGGATCTTCACATTGAAGATGAAACACAGAAAATTAGTCGGGATTTAATACAAAAGGCACAATGCCGACTTAAGTACAAGAAAAGTAAATCTTCTCATTGTTTGTGGTTTGCATTGTGCGTTTCCTGGGAGATCAGAATTAAATTCCTATGCACTACTGCAACTTTATCCATTGCACCTTCACATTGACGTTGTAACACAGAAATTGCGTTGTGATTTAATAGTGAAAGCACAATGCCGACATAAGTACTAGAAGAGTAAAACTACTCATTGTTTGCGGTTTGCTTTGAGCGTTTCTTGCGAGATCAGTATTAGATTCCGATGCACAACTGCAGCATTACTCACTCCCTTGGACCTTCACATTGCGATGAAACACAAAAATTGCGTCGGGAATTAATACAAAAGGCACAATGCCGACTTAAGTACAAGAGGGTTAAATCTTCTCAATGCTTGTGGCTTGCTTTGAAAATTTCCTTGGACATCAATGTTAGATTTCGATGCACTACTGCAGCTTTACTCTATCCTTTGGACTTTCACATTGTTGGTGAAACACAGAAATTGCGTCGGAATATAATACAAAATTCACAATGCCAACTTGAGTACAAGTAGAGTAAATCTTCTCATTGGTTGTGGTTTGCTTAGAGCGATTCCTGATATATCAGTATTACATTCCGATGCACCACTGCAGCTTTACTCTATCCCTTGGACCTTCACATTGACGATGAAACACAGAAATTGCGTCGGGATTTAATACGAAAGGAACAGTGCCAACTTAAGTACAAGAAGAGTAAATTTTCTTGATGTTTGTGGTTTGCTTTGAGCGTATGCTGGGAGATCAGTACTAGAGTCGTTTGCACTACTGCAGCTTTACTCTATCCCTAGGAAGTCCACACTCAGGATGGAACAAAGAAATTGCGTCGGCATTAAATACAAAAGGCACAATGCAGACTTAACTACATTAAGAGTTAATCTTTTCATTATTTGTAGTTTGCCTTGAGCCCTTGCTGGGAGATCAGTATTAGATTCCGATGCACTAATGCAGCTTTACTCTATCCCTTGGACCTTCACATTGACGATATAACACAGAAATTGCATCGGGTTTTAATACAAAAGGCACAATGCCGACTTAAGTACGAGAAGAGTAAATCTTCTCATTGGTTGTGGTTTGATTGAGGGTTTCCTTGGAGATCAGTATTAGATTCCGATCCACTACTGCAGCTTTACTCTATTCCTTGGACCTTAACATTGACGATGTAACACAGAAATTGCGTCAGAAATTAATACGAAAGGCAATATGCCAACTTAAGTACAGGAAGAGTTAATTATCTTGATGTTTGTGGTTTTCTTTGAGCGTTTCCTGGGAGATCAGTACTAGATTCGTCTGTACTACTGCAGCTTTACTCTATCCCCTGGACCTTCACATTGACGATGAAACACAGAAATTGCGCTGGGATTTAACACAAAAGGCACAATGCCGACTTAAGCACATGAAGAGTAAATCTTCTCATTGTTTGTGGTTTGCTTTGAGAGTTTCCTGGGAGATCAGTATTAGATTCCGATGCACTGCTGTAGCTTTACTCTATCCCTTGGACCTCCACATTAACGATGAAACACAGAAATTGTGTCTGGATTTAGTACGAAAAGGAAAATGCCGGCTTAAGTACAAGAAGAGTAAGCCTTCTCAATGTTTGAGGTTTGCTTTGAGCGATTCCTGGGAGATCAGTATTGGATTGCGATGCACTACTGCAGCTTTACTCTATCCATTGGACCTTCACATTGACGTTGAAACACAGAAATTGCGTCGGTATTTAATGCAGAAGGCACAATGCCGACTTAAGTACAAGAAGAGCAAAGCTTCTCAAAGTTTGCGGTTTGCTTTGAGCGTTTCCTGGGAGATCAGTATTAGATTCCAATGCACTAATGCAGCTTAACTCAACCCCTTGGACCTTCACATTGACGATGAAACACAGAAATTGCGTCGGGATTCAATGCAGAAGGGACAACGCCGACATAAGTACAAGACGAGTAAATCTTCTCATTGTTTGCTTTTTGCTTTGAGCGTTTCCTGGGAGATCAGTACTAGATTCTGATGAACTACTGCTACTTTAATCTATCTCTTGGACCTTCTCATTGACGACGAAACACAGATATTGCGTCGGGATTTAATACAAAAGGCACAATGCCGATTTAAGTGCAAGAAGGTTAAATCTTCTCAATGTTTGTGGTTTGCTTTGAAAGTTTCCTTGGAGATCAGTGTTAGATTCCGATGCACTACTGCAGCTTTACTCTATCCCTTTTACCTTCACATTGACGACGAAACACAGAAATTGCGTCGAGATTTAATACGAAAGTCACAATGCCGACTTACGTACAAGAAGTTTAAATCTTATTATTGTTTGTGGTTTGCTTTGAGCGTTTCCTGGGATATCAGTATTTCATTCCGCTGCACTACTGCAGCTTTACTCTATCCCATCGGCCTTCACATTGACGATGAAAGACAGACATTGCGTCGGGAATTAATACAATTGGCACAATGCCGACTTAAGTACGAGAAGAGTAAATCTTCTCATTGTATGTGGTTTGCTTTGAGCGTTTCCTGGGATATCAGTATTAGATTCCGATGCACTACTGCAGCTTTACTCCATCCCATGGGCCTAAACATTCACGATGGAGAACAGAAATTGCTTCAGGATTTAATACAAAAGGCAGCATGCCGTCCTAAGACTTAAGTACGAGAAGAGTAAATCACCTCATTGTTTGAGGTTTGTTTTGAGCGTATCCTGGTAAATCAGTATTAAATTCCGATGCACTACTTCAGCTTTACTCTATCCATTGGAACTTCACAATCACGATGGAACACAGAAATTGCGTCGGAATTTAATAAAAGACGCGCAATGCCGACTTAAGTACAAGAAGAGTAACTCTTCTCATTGTTTGTGGTTTGCTTTGAGCGATTTTTGGGAGATCAGGATTCGATACCGATGCACTACTGCAGCTTTACTCTATCCCTTGGACCTTCACATTGGCGAAGAAACACAGAAATTTCGTCGGGATTTAATACGAAAGGCACAATGCCAACTTAAGTACAAGAAGAGTAAATTATTTTAATGTTTGTGGTTTGCTTTGAGCGTTTCCTGGGAGATTAGTGCTAGATTCGTTTGCACTACTGCAGCTTTATTCTATCCCTTGGACCTTCACATTGACGATGAAACACAGA
Source organism: Schistocerca piceifrons (assembly GCF_021461385.2). NCBI lineage: Eukaryota > Metazoa > Arthropoda > Insecta > Orthoptera > Acrididae > Schistocerca > Schistocerca piceifrons. The sequence continues at coordinate 1,121,938,599 of NC_060139.1, read as the reverse complement.
AATTGCGTCGGGATTTAATACAAAAGGCACAATGCCGACTTAAGTACAAGAAGAGTAAATCTTCTGATTGGTTGTGGTTTGCTCTTGGGCGTTACCTGGTAGATCAGTATTAGATTTCGATGCACTACTGCAGGTTTACTCTAACACCTGGACTTTCACATTGTCGCTGAAGCACAGATATTGCGTAGGGATTTAATACAAAAGGCACAATGCCAACTTGAGTACAAGAAGAGTAAATCTTCTCATTGTTTGTGTTTTGCTTTGAGCGTTTCCTGGGATATCAGTATTACAATCCGATGCACTACTGCAACTTTACTCTATCCCCAGGACCTTCACATTGACGATGTAACACAAAAATTGTGTCGGGATGTAATACAAGAGTCACAATGCAGACTTAAGTACAAGAAGAGTAAATCTTTTCAATGTTTGTGGTTTGCTTTGAGCTTTTCCTGGGATATCAGTATTAGATTCCGATGCACTACTGCAGCTTTACTCTATCCCTTTTACCTTCACATTGACGATGAAACACAGAAATTGCGTCAAGTTTTAATACGAAAGGCACAATGCCGACTAACGTACAAGAAGGTTAAATCTTATCATTGTTTGTGGTTTGCCTTGAACGTTTCCTGGGATATCAGTATTTCATTCCGCTGCACTACTGCAGCTTCACTCTTTCCCATAGACCTTCACATTGACGATGAAACATAGACATTGCGTCGGGAATTAATACAATTGGCACAATGCTGACTTAAGTACAAGAAGCGTAAATCTTCTCCTTGTTTGTGGTTTGCTTTGAGCGTTTTCTTTGAAATCAGTATTAGATTCCGATGCACTACTGCAGCTTTACTCCATCCTGTGGACCTTCACATTCACGCTGGAACACAGATAATGCGTCGGGATTCAATACATAAGGCACAATGCCGACTTAAGTACAAGAAAAGTAAATCTTCTCATTGTTTGTGGTTTGCTTTGAGCGTTTGCTGGGAGATCAGTATAAGATTCCGATGCACTACTGCAGCTTTACTCTATCTCTTGGACCCTCTCATTGACGATGAAACACAGAAATTGAATGGGATTTAATACGAAAGGCACAATGCCGACTTATGTACAATATGGATAAATCTTCTCATTGTTTGTGGTTTGATTGAGCGTTTCCTGGGAGATTAGTAATAGATTCCGATACTCTACTGCAGATTTTCACTATCCCCGGACCTTCACATTGACGATGAAACAAAGAAATTGCGTCGGGATTTAATACAAAAGGCACAATGCCGAATAAATACAAGAAGTGTAAAACTTCTCATTGTTTGTGTGTTGCTCTGAGCGTTTCCTGGTCGATCAGTACTAAGTTCCGATGCACTACTGCAGCTTTTCTCTATCTCTTGCACCCTCTCATTGACGATGAAACACAGATATTGAACGGGATTTAATACAAAAGGCACTATTCCGACATAAGTACAAGGAGAGTAAATCCTCTCATTGATTGTGGTTTGCTTTGACCGATTCCTGGGAGATCTGTACAAGATTCCGATGCACTACAGCTGCTTTACTCCATCCCTTGGAACATCAAATCGACGATGGAACACAGAAATTACGTCGGGATTTAATACAAATGGCACCATGACGCCTTAAGTGCAAGAAGAGTAAATCTTCCTATTGTTTGTGGTTTGCTTTGAGCGTTTCCTGAGAGATCAGTGTTAGATTCCGATGCAATACTGCAGTTTTACTCTATCCCTTGGACCTTCACATTGACGATGAAACACAGAAATTGCATCGGGATCAAATAAAAAACGCACAATGCCGACTTAAGTACAAGAGGAGTATATCTTCCCATTGTTTGTGGTTTGCTTTGAGCGTTTCCAGAGAGATTTGTATTAGATTCCGTAGCACTACTGCAGCTTTACTCTATATCTTGGGCCTTTGCTTAGACGATGAAACACAGAAAACGCGTCGGGATATAATAGAAGAGGCACAATGCCTACTTAAGTACAAGCAGAGTATATGTTCTCATTGTTTGTGGTTTGCTTTGAGCGTTTCCTGGGATATCAGTGTAAGTTTCCGATGCACTACTGCAGCTTTACTCTATCTCATGGACCTTCACATTGACGATGAAACGCAGACATTGCCTCGGGATTTAATACAAAAGGCACAATGCCGACTTACGTGCAGGAAAATGTAAATCTTCTCATTGTTTGTGGTTTGCTCTGAGCGTTTCCTGGGAGATCAGTATTTGATTCCGCTGCACTACGGCAGCTTTACTCCAACCCTTGTACCTTCACATTGACGATGAAACACAGAAATTGAACGGGATTTAAAACGAAAGGCACAATGTCGACTTATGTACAAGAAACTTAAATCTTCACATTGTTAGTGGTTTGTTTGAGCGTTTCCTGGGAGATCAGTAATAGAGTCCAATGCACTACTGCAGCTTAACACTATCCCTTGGATCTCCACATTCACGATGGATCACAGATAATGCGTCAGGGTTTAATACAAATGGCACAATGACGTCTTAAGTACAAGAAGAGTAAATATAGTCTTTGTTTGTGGTATGCTTTGAGCGTTTCCTGGGAGATCAGTCTTAGATGCCGATGCACTACTGCAGCTTTACTCTATCCCTTGGACCATCACATTGACGATGGAACACAGAAATTGCGTCGGGATTTAATAGAGAAGGCACAATGCCCACTTAAGTACAAGAAGATTAAATCTTCTCTTTGTTGGCGGTTTGCTATGAGCGTTTCCTGAAAGATCAGTATTAGGTTCCAATGCACTACTGCAGCTTTACTCTATCCCTTGGACCTTTACATTGTCGATGAAACACAGAAATTGCGTCGGGATTTAATACAAGAGGCACAATGCCGTCTTAAGTACAAGAAAAGTGAATCTTCTCAATGTTTGTGGTTTGCTTTGAGCGATTCCTGGGAGATCAGTACTAGATTTCGATGCACTACTGTAACTTAACTCTATCCCTTGCACCTTCTCATTGACGATTAAACACAGATATTTCGTCGGGATTTAATACAAAATGCACAATGCCGACTTAAGCACAAGAAGAGTAGAACTTCTCATTGTTTGTGGTTAGCTTTGAGCGTTTCGTGGAAGATCAGTATTAGATTCCGATGCCATACTGCAGCTTTACTCTATCCCTTGCACCTTCAAATTAACTATGAAACACAGAAATAGCGTCGGGATCTAATACAAAATGCACAATGCCGACTTAAGTACAAGAAGAGTATTTCTTATCATTGTTTGTGGTTTGCTTTGAGCGTTTCGTGGATGATCAGTATTAGATTCCGATGCACTACTGCAGCTTTATTCTATACCTTGGACCTTCAGATAGACAATGAAACACAGAAATTGCGTCGGGATTTAAAACAAAATTTACAATGTCAACATAAGTACAAGAAAAGTAAATCTCCTCATTGTTTGTGGTTTGCTTAGAGCGTTTCCTGGGAGATCTGTATTAGTTTCCGATGCACTACTGCAGCTTTACTCTATCCCTTGGACCTTCAGATTGACGATGAAACACAGAAATTGCGTGGCGATTAAATAAAAATGGCACAATGCCGATATAAGTACAAGAGGGATAAATCATCTCATTGTTTGCGGTTTGCTTTGAACGTTTCCTGGGAGATCTGTATTGGATTCCGATGCCATACTGCAGCTTTACTCTATCCCTTGCACCTTCAAATTAACTATGAAACACAGAAATAGCGTCGGGATCTAATACAAAATGCACAATGCCGACTTAAGTACAAGAAGAGTATTTCTTATCATTGTTTGTGGTTTGCTTTGAGCGTTTCGTGGATGATCAGTATTAGATTCCGATGCACTACTGCAGCTTTATTCTATACCTTGGACCTTCAGATAGACAATGAAACACAGAAATTGCGTCGGGATTTAAAACAAAATTTACAATGTCAACATAAGTACTAGAAAAGTAAATCTCCTCATTGTTTGTGGTTTGCTTAGAGCGTTTCCTGGGAGATCTGTATTAGTTTCCGATGCACTACTGCAGCTTTACTCTATCCCTTGGACCTTCAGATTGACGATGAAACACAGAAATTGCGTGGCGATTAAATAAAAATGGCACAATGCCGATATAAGTACAAGAGGGATAAATCATCTCATTGTTTGCGGTTTGCTTTGAACGTTTCCTGGGAGATCTGTATTGGATTCCGATGCACTACTGCAGCTTTACCCTATCCCTTGGACCTTCACATTGACGATGAAACACAGAAATAGCGTCCGGATTTAATACAAAAGGCATAATGCTGACTTAAGTACAAGATGAGTTAATCTTATCATTGTTTGTGGTTTGCCTTGAGCGTTTCCTGCGACAATAGTATTAGATTCCGATGCACTACTGCAGCTTTACTCTATCCCTTGGACCTTCACATTGACGATGAAACACAGAAATTGCGTCGGGATTTAATACAAAATGCACAATGCCGATTTAGGTACAAAACGAGTAAATCTTCTCATTGTATGTGGTTTGCTTTGAGCGTTTCCTGTGAGATCAGTAGTAGATTGCGGTGCACTACTGTGGCTTTACTCTATCCCTTGGACCTTCACATTGACGATGAAACACAGATATTGTGTCGGGATTTAATACAAAAGGCACAATGCCGACATAAGCACAAGAAAGGTAAATCTTCTCGATGTTTGTGGCTTGCCTTAATTGATTCCTGGGAGATCAGGATTAGATTCGGATGCAATACTGCAGCTTTAATCTATCCCTTGGACCTACTTATTGACGATGAAACACAGAAATTGGGTCTGGATTTATTACAAAAGGCACATACTCGACATAAATACAAGAAGAGTAAATCACCTCATTGTTTGCGGTTTGCTTTGAACGTTTCCTGGGAGATCTGTATCAGATTCCGATGCACTACTGCAGCTCTACCCTACCCCTTGGACCTTCACATTGACGATGAACCACAGAAATAGCCTCGGGATTTAATACAGAAGGCAGAATGCTGACTTAAGTACAAGATGAGTAAATCTTCTCATTGTTTGTGGTTCGCTTTGAGCGTTTCCTGGGAGAATAGTATTATATTCCGATGCACTACTGCAGCTTTACTCTATCCCTTGGACCTTCACATTGACGATGAAACACAGAAATTGCGTCGGCAATTAATACAAAAGGAACAATGCCGACTTAAGTACAAGAATAGTAAATCTTCTCATTTTTAGTTGTTTGCTTTCAGAGGTTCCTGGGAGATCAGTATTAGATTCCGATGCACTACTGCAGCTTTACACTATCCCTTGGACCTTCACATTGACGATGAAACACAGATATTGCGTCGGGATTTATTACAAATCGCACATAGCCGATATAAGTACAAGAAGAGAAAATCTTCTCATTGTATGTAGTTTGCTTTGAGCGTTTCCTGGGAGATCTGTATTAGATTCCGATGCACTCCTGCAGCTTTACCCTATCCCTTGGACCTTCACGTTGGCGATGAAACACAGATATAGCGTCGGGATTTAATACAAAACGCAAAATGCACAGTTAAGTACAAGAGGAGTAAATCTTGTCATTGTTTTTGGATTGCTTTGAGCGATTCCTGTGAGATCAGTATTAGATTCCGGTGCACTACTGCAGCTTTAATCTATCCCTTGGACCTTTACATTGACGGTGAAACACAGATATTGCGTCGGGATTTAATACAAAAGGCACAATGCCAAATGAAGTACAAGAAGAGAAAATCTTCTCGAGGTTTGTGGTTTGCCTTGAGCGATTCCTGGGAGATCAGGATTAGATTCGGATGCAATACTGCAGCTTTAATCTATCCCTTGGACCTTCTTATTGACGATGAAACACAGAAATTGCGTCGGGATTTAATACAAAAGGCACAATGCCGACTTAAGTACAAGAAGAGTAAATCTTCTCCATGTTTGTGGTTTGCTTTGAGCGTTTCCTGGGAGATCAGTGTTACATTTCGATGCACTACTGCAGATTACTCAAACACTTGGATTATCACATTGTCGATCAAACTCAGAAATTGCGTCGGGATATAATAGAAAAGCCACAATGCCAACTTGAGTACAAGAACAATAAAACTTCCCACTGTTTGTGTTTTGTTTTGGGCGTTTCCTGGGATATCAGTATTACAATTCCGATGCACTACTGCAGCATTACTCTATCCCTTGGACCTTCATATTGACGATGATACACAGAAATTGCTTCGGGATTTAATACAAAATGCACAATGCCGACTTAAGTACTAGAAGAGTGAAACTTCTCATTGTTCGTGGTTTGCTTTGAGCGTTTCCTGGGCGATCAGTATTACATTCCGATAAACTACTGCAGCTTTACTCTATCCCTTGGACCTTCACATTGGAGATGAAACCCAGAAATTGCGTCGAGATTCAATACGAAAGGCACAATGCCGACTTACGTACAAGAAGATTAAAAATTCTCATTGTTTGTGGTTTGCTTTGAGCGTTTCCTGGGAGAATAGTATTATATTCCGATGCACTACTGCAGCTTTATTCTATCCCTTGGACCTTCACATTGACGATGAAACACAGAAATTGCGTCGGGATTTAATACAAAAGGCACAATGATGACTTAAGTACAAGAATAGTAAATCTTCTCATTTTTAGTGGTTTACTTTCAGAGATTCCTGGGAAATCAGTATTAGATTCCGATGCACTACTGCAGCTTTACTCTATCCCTTGGACCTTCACATTGACGATGAAACACAGATATTGCGTCGGGATTTATTACAAATTGCACATAGCCGATATAAGTACAAGAAGAGAAAATCTTCTCATTGTATGTAGTTTGCTTTGAGCGTTTCCTGGGAGATCTGAATTAGATTCCGATGCACTACTGCAGCTTTACCCTATCCCTTGGACCTACACATTGGCGATGAAACGCAGATATAGCGTCGGGATTTAATACAAAACGCACAATGCACACTTAAGTACAAGAGGAGTAAATCTTCTCATTGTTTTTGGTTTGCTTTGAGCGATTCCTGTGAGATCAGAATTGGATTCCGGTGCACTACTGGAGCTTTACTCTATCCCTTATACCTTTACATTGACGGTGAAACACAGATATTGCGTCGGGATTTAATACAAAAGGCACAATGCCAAATTAAGTACAAGAAGAGAAAATCTTCTCGTTGTTTGTGGTTTGCCTTGAGCGATTCCTGGGAGATCAGGATTAGATTCGGATGCAATACTGCAGCATTACTCTATCCCTTGGACCTTCATATTCACGATGGGACACAAAATTGCGTCGGGATTTAATACAAAAATCACAATGGCGACTTAAGTACAAGAAGAGTAAAACTTCTCATTGTTTGTGGTTTGCTATGAGCGTTTATCGGGAGATCAGTACTAGATTCCGACGCACTACTGCAGCTTTATTCTATCACTTGGACCTTCACATTGACGATGAAACACAGATATTGCGTCGGGAATCAATACAAGAAACACACTGCCGACTTATGTACAAGAGGACTAACTCTTCTCATTGTTAGTGGTTAGATTTGAGCGGTTCCTGGAAGATCAGTATTAGATTCCGATGCAGTACTGCAGCTTTACTCTATCCCAAGGACCTTCACATTGACGATGATACATAGAAATTGCGACGGGATTTAATACAAAAGGCACAATGCCGACTTAAGAACAAGAAGAGTAAATATTCTCATTGTTTGTGGTTTGCTTTGAGCGCTTCCTGGGCGATCAGTATTGGATTCCGATGCACTATTGCAGCTTTCCTCTATCCCTTGGACCTTCAAATTGACGATGAAACACAAAAAATGCGTAAGGATTTAATACAAAAGGCACAATGTCGACTTAAGTACAAGAAGAGTAAATATTTTCTTTGTTTTCGGTTTGCTTTGAGCGTTTCCTAGGAGTTCAGTATTAGATTCCGATGCTCTAGTGCACCTTCATTCTATTGCTTGGACCTTCACATTCACGATGTAACACAGATATTGCGTCGGGAATCAATACAAGAAGCACAATGCCGACTTATGTACAAGAGGACTAAATCTTCTCATTGTTAGTTTTTAGAATTGAGCGGTTCCTGGAAGATCAGTATTAGATTCCGATGCACTACTGCAGCCTTACTCTAACCCAAGGACCTTCCCATTGACGATGATACATAGTAATTGCGTCGGGATTTAATACAAAAGGCACAATGCTGACTTAAGTACGAAAGGGTTAAATCTTCTCATTGTATGTGGTTTGTTTGGGCGTTTTCTGTGGGATCAGTATTATATTCCGATGCACTACTGCAGCTTTACTCTATTCCTTGGACCGTCTCCCTGACGATGAAACACAGTATTTGCGTCGGGATTTAATACAAAAAGCACAATGCCGACTTAAGTACAAGAAGAGTAAATCTTCTCATTGTTTGTGGTTTGCTTTGTGCGTTTCCTGGGGGATCAGTACTAGATTCCGATGCACTACTGCAGCTTTATTCTATCGCTTGGACTTTCCTATTGTCGATGAAACACAGATAATGCGTCGGGAATTAATACAAATAGCACAATGCCGACTTAAGTACAAGAGGAGTTAATCTTCTCAATGTTAGTGGTTAGATTTGAACGGTTCCTGGAAGATCAGTATTAGATTCCGATGCACTACTGCAGCTATACTCTATACCTTGGACCTTCACATTGACGATGAAACACATAAAATGCGTCCGGATTTAATACAAAAGGCACAACGACGACTTAAGTAAAAGAAGAGTAAATCTTCTCATTGTTTATGGTTTGCTTTGAGCGTTTCCTGGAAGATCAGTATTAGATTCCGATGAACTACTGCAGCTTTACTGTATCCCTTGGACCTTCAGATAGACGATGAATCACAGATATTGCGTCGGGAATTAATACAAGAAGCACAATACCGACTAAAGTACAAGAGGAGTTAGTCTTCTCATTGTTAGTGGTTAGCTTTGAACGGTTCATGGAAGATCAGTATATGATTCCGATGCACTACTGCAGCTTTATTCTATCCCTTGTACCTTCACATTGACGATGACACATAGAAATTGCGTCGGGAATTAATACAAAAGGTACAATACTGACTTAAGTACAAAAAGGTTAAATCTTCTAATTGTATGTGGTTTCTTTAAATTTTTTCTGGGGGTCAGTATTAGATTCCGATGAACTACTGCAGCTTTACTCTATCCCTTGGACCTTCAGACTGACGATGAAACACAGATATTGCGTCGGGATTTAAAACAAAATTTACAATGTCAACTTAAGTACAAGAAGAGTAAATCTCACTGTTTGCGGTTTGCTTTGAGCGTTTCGTTGGAGATCAGTATTAGATTCCGATGCACTACTACAGCTTTACTCTATCCCTTGGACCTTCACATTGACGCTGGAACACAGAAATTGTGTCGGGCTCTAATACAAAAGGCACAATGCCGACTTAAGTATAAGAAGAGTAAATCTTCCATTGTTTGTGGTTTGTTTTGATCGTTTCCTGGGAGATCAGTATTAGATTCCGATACACTACTGCAGCTTTACTCTATCCCTTGGACCTTCACATTGACGATGAAAGACAGAAATTGCGTCCGGATTTAATACTAAAGGCACAATGAGGACTTAAGTAAAAGAAGGTTAAATCTTCTCATTGTTTGTGGTTTGTTTGAGCGTTTCCTGTTAGATCAGTAATAGATTCCGATACACTACTTCAGGTTTACACTATCCCTTGGACCTTCACATTGACGATGAAACAAAGAAATTGCCACGGGATTGAATACAAAAGGCACAATGCCGACGTAAGAACAAGAAGAGTAAATCTTGTCATTGTTTGTGGTTTGGTTTGAGCGTTTCCTGGAGAATCAGTATTAGATTTCGATGAACTACTGCAGCTTTACTGTATACCTTGGACCTTCAGATTGACGATGAAACACTGAAATTGGGTCGGGATTTATTACAAAAGGTATAATTCCGACTTAAGTACAAGAAGAGTAAATCTTCTCAATGTTTGTGGTTTGCTTTGAACGTTTCCTTGGGGATCAGTACTAGATTCTGATGCACTACTGCAGCTTTACTCTAGCCCTTGGACCTTCACATTGACGATCAAACACAGAAAATGCGTAAGGATTTATTACAAAAGGCACAATACCGACTTAAGTACAAGAAGAGTAAATATTCTCTTTGTTTGTGGTTTGCTTTGAGCGTTTCCTGGGGGATCAGTATTATATTCCGATGCACTACTGCAGCTTTACTCTATCCCTTTTACATTCAGATTGACGATTAAACACAGAAATTGCGTCGGAATTTAAAACAAAATTTACAATGTTAACTTAAGTACAAGGACAGTAAATATTCTTATTGTTTGTGGTTTGTTTTGACCGTTTCCTGGGAGTTCGGTATTAGGTTCCGATACACTACTGCAGCTTTACTCTATCCCTTGGACCTTCACATAGACGATGAAACATAGAAATTGCGTCCAGATTTAATACAAAAGGCACAATGACGACTTAAGTAAAAGAAGGTTAAATCTTCTCATTCTTTGTTGTTGTTTTGAGCGTTTCCTGTTAGATCTGTAATAGATTCCGATGCATTACGTCAGCTTTACACTATCCCTTGGACCTTCACATTGACGATGAAACAAAGAAATTGCGTCGGGATTTAATACAAAAGGCACAATGCCGACTTAAGCACAAGAAGAGTAAATCTTCTCATTGTTTGTGGTTTGCTTTGAGCGTTTCCTGGAAGATCAGTATTAGATTCCGATGAACTACTGCAGCTTTACTCTATCCCTTGGACCTTCAGATTGACGATGAAACACAGATATTGCGACGGGATTTAAAACAAAATTTGCAATGTCAACTTAAGTACAAGAAGAGTAAATCTTCTCACTGTTTGCGGTTTGCTTTGAACGTTTCCTGGGAGATCAGTATTAGATTCCGATGCACTACTGCAGCTTTACCCTATCCCTTGGACCTTCACTTTGACGCTGGAACACAGAAATTGTGTCGGGCTCTAATACAAAAGGCACAATGCCGACTTAAGTACAAGAAGAGTAAATCCTCTCATTGTTTGTGGTTTGCTTTGAGCGTTTCCTGGGAGATCAGTATTAGATTCCGATGCACTACTGGAGCTTTACTCCATCTCTTGAACCTTCACATTGACGATGAAACACAGAAACACCGTCGGGATTTAATACAAAAGGCACAATGCCGACTTAAGTGCAGGAGGAGTAAACCTTTACATTGTTTGTGATTTGCTTTGAGCGTTTCCCGTAAGATCAGTATTAGTTAGCGTCCCACTACTGCATCTTTACTCTATCCCTTGGACCTTCACATTGTCGATGAAACACAGAAATTGCGTCGGGATTTAATACAAAAGGCACAATGCCGACTTAAGTACAAGAAGAGTAAATCTTCTCAGTGTTTGTGGTTTGCTTTGAGCGTTTCCTGGAAGATCAGTATTAGATTCCGATGAACTACTGCAGCTTTACCCTATCCCTTCGACCTTCACATTGCCGATGAAAATCAGAAATTGCTTCGGGAATTAATACAAAAGTCACAATGCCGTTTTAAGTACAAGAAGAGTAATTTTACATTGGGTGATTTTTGCTTCGGGCGTTCCCTGGGAGATCAGTATTAGATTCCGATGCACTACTGCAGCTTTGCTCTATCCCTTGAACCTTCACATTCACGATGAAACACTGAAATTGCGTCGGGATTTATTAAAAAAGGCACAATGCACGCTTAAATACAAGGAGAGTAACACTACTCATTGTTTTTGGTTTCCTTTGAGCGTTTCCTGGGCGATCAATGTTAGATTCCGATGCACTACTGCTGCATTACTCTAACACTTGGACCTTCACATTCACGATGGAACACAAAAATTGCGTCGGGATTTAATACAAAAGGCACAATGCCGACTTAAGTACAAGAAGAGTAAATCTTCTCAATGTTTGTGGTTTGCTTTGAACGTTTCCTTGGGGATCAGTACTAGATTCTGATGCACTACTGAAGCTTTACTCTATCCCTTGGACCTTCACATTGCCGCAGATACATAGAAATTGCCTCGGGATTTAATACAAAAGGCACATTGCCGACTTAAGTACAAAAGGGATAATTCTTCTCATTGTATGTGGTTCGTTTGAGCGTTTTCTGGGGGATCAGTATAATATTCCGATGCACTACTGCAGCTTTACTCTATCCCTTGGAAAGTCACCCTGACGTGGAAACATAGAAATTGCGTCGGGGTATAATACAAAAAGCACAATGCCGGCTTAAGTACAGGAACAGTAAATCTTCTCATTGTTTGTGGTTTGCTTTGTGCGTTTCCTGGGGGTTCAGTACTAGATTCCGATGCACACTTGCAGCTTTATTCTATCGCTTGGACCTTCACATTGACGATGAAATACAGAAATTGCGTCCAGATTTAATACAAAAGGCACAATGATGACTTAAGTAAAAGAAGGTTAAATCTTCTCATTGTTTGTGGTTTGTTTGAGCGTTTCCTGTTAGATCTGTAATAGATTCCGATGCACTACGTCAGCTATACACTATCCCTTGGACCTTCACATTGACGATGAAACAAAGAAATTGCGACGGGATTTAATACAAAAGGTCCAATGCCGACTTAAGCACAAGAAGAGTAAATCTTCTCATTGTTTGTGGTTTGCTTTGAGCGTTTCCTGGAAGATCAGTATTAGATTCCGATGAACAACTGCAGCTTTACTCTATCCCTTGGACCTTCAGATTGACGATGAAACACAGATACTGCTTCGGGATTTAAAACAAAATTTACAATGTCAACTTAAGTACAAGAGGAGTTCATCTTCTCACTGTTTGCGGTTTGCTTTGAGCGTTTCCTGGGAGATCAGTATTAGATTCCGATGCACTACTGCAGCTTTACTATATCCCTTGGACCTTCACAATGACGCTGGAACACAGAATTTGTGTCGGGCACTAATACAAAAGGCATAATGCCGACGTAAGTACAAGAAGAGTAAATCCTATCATTTTTTGTGGTTTGCTTTGAGCGTTTACTGGGAGATCAGTATTAGATTCCGATGCACTACTGCAGCTTTACTCCATCTCTTGAACGTTCACATTGACGATGAAACACAGAAACACCGTCGCGATTTAATACAAATAGGCATAATGCCGACATAAGTACATGAAGAGTAAACCTTCTTATTGTTTGTGATTTGCTTTGAGCGTTTCCCGTAAGATCAGTATTAGTTCCGGTTCCACTACTGCAGCTTTACCCTATCCCTTGGACCTTCACATTGACGCTGGAACACAGAAATTGTGTCGGGAATTAATACAAAAGACACAATGCCAACTTGAGTATAAGCAGAATAAATCTTCTCATTGTTTGTGGTTTGCTTTGAGCGTTTCCTGGAAGATCAGTATTAGATTCCGATGAACTACTGCAGCTCTACTCTATCCCTTGGACCTTCAGATTGACGATGAAACACAGATATTGCGTCGGGATTTAAAACAAAATTTACAATGTGAGCTTAAGTACAAGAAGAGTAAATCTTCTCACTGTTTGCAGTTTGCTTTGAGCGTTTCCTCGGAGATCAGTATTAGATTCCGATGCACTACTGCAGCTTTACCCTATCCCTTGGACCTTCACATTGACGCTGGAACACAGAAATTGAGTCGGGCTCTAATACAAAAGGCACAATGCCGACTTAAGTACAAGAAGAATAAATCCTCTCATTGTTTGTGGTTTGCTTTGAGCGTTTCCTGGGAGATCAGTATTAGATTCAGATGCACTACTGGAGCTTTACTCCATTTCTTGAACCTTCACATTGACGATGAAACACAGACTCACCGTCGGGATTTAATACAAAAGGCACAATGCCGACTTAAGTACATGAGAAGTAAACCTTCTCATTGTTTGTGATTTGCTTTGAGCGTTTCCCGTAAGATCAGTATTAGTCCCCGTTCCACTACTGCATCTTTACTCTATCCCTTGGACCTTCACATTGTCGATGAAACACAGAAATTGCGTCGGGATTTAATACAAAAGGCACAATGCCGACTTAAGTACAAGAAGAGTAAATCTTCTCAGTGTTTTTGGTTTGCTTTGAGCGTTTCCTGGAAGATCAGTATTAGATTCCGATGAACTACTGCAGCTGTACCCTATCCCTTGGACCTTCACATTGCCGATGACAATCAGAAATTGCTTCAGGAATTAATACAAAAGTCACAATGCCGTTTTAAGTACAAGAAGAGTAAATCTTTTCATTGGTTGAGGTTTGCTTTGGGCGTTCCCTGGGAGATCAGTATTAGATTCCGATGCACTACTGCTGCATTACTCTAACACTTGGACCTTCACATTCACGATGGAAGACAAAAATTGCGTCGGGATTTAATACAAAAGGCACAATGCCGACTTAAGTACAAGAAGAGTAAAACTTCTCATTGTTTGTGGTTTGCTTTGAGCGTTTATCGAGAGATCAGTACTAGATTCCGATGCACTACTGCAGCTTTATTCTATCGCTTGGACCTTTACATTGACGATGAAACACAGATAGTTCGTCGGGAATTAATACAAAAAGCACAATGCCGACTCATCTACAAGAGGATTTATTCTTCTCATTGTCAGTGGTTAGATTTGAGCGGTTCCTGGAAGATCAGTATTAGATTCCGATGCACTACTGCAGCTTTACTCTATCCCTTGGACCTTCACATTGACGCAGATACATAGAAATTGCGTCGGGATTTCATACAAAAGGCACAATGCCGACTTAAGTACAAAAGGGTTAAATCTTCTCATTGTATGTGGCTTGTTTGAGCGTTTTCTGGGGGATCAGTATAATATTCCGATGCACTACTGCAGTTTTACTCTATCCCTTGGACCGTCACCCTGACGTGGAAACATAGAAATTGCGTCGGGATATAATACAAAAGGCACAATGCTGACTTAAGTACAAAGAGGTTAAATCTTCTCACTGTATGTGGTTTGTTTGACCTTTTTCTGGGGGATCAGTATTATATTCCGATGTACTACTGCTGCTTTACTCTATCCCTTATACCTTCAGATTGACGATTAAACACAGTTATTGCGTCGGGGTTTAAAACAAAATTTACAATGTCGACTTAAGTACAAGGAGAGTAAATCTTCTCATTCTTTGTGGTTTGCTTTGAGCGTTCCCTGGGAGATCAGCATTAGATTCCGATGCACTACTGCAGCTTTACTCTATCCCTTGGACCTTCAGATTGACGATGAAACACAGATATTGAGCCGGGATTTATAAAAAGTTTACAATGTCAACTTAAGTACAAGAAGAGTAAATCTTCTCACTGTTTGCGGTTTGCTTTAAGCGTTTCCTGGGAGATCACTATTAGATTCCGATGCACTACTGCAGCTTTACTCTATCCCATGGACCTTCACATTGACGCTGGAACTCAGAAATTTTTACGGTCTCTAATACAAAAGGCACAATGCCGACTTAAGTACAAGAAGAGAAAATCTTCTCACTGTTTGTGGTTTGCCTTGAGCGTTTCCTGGGAGACCAGTATTAGATTCCGATGCACTACTGCAGCTTTACTCTAACACTTGGACCTTCACATTCACGATGGAACACTGAAATTCGGTCGGGATTCAATACAAACAGCACAATGCCGACCTAAATACAAAAAGGTTAAATCTTCTCATTGTATATGGATTGTTTGAGCGGTTCCTGGGAGATCAGTATTACATTCTGATGCACTACTCCAGCTTTACTCCTTCCCTTGGTCCTTCACCCTGTCGATGAAACACAGAAATTGCGCCGGGATTTAATACAAAAGGTACAATGCCAACTTGAGTACAAGCAGAGTAAATCTTCTAATTGTTTGTGGTTTACTTTGAGCGTTCCCTGGGAGATCAGTATTAGATTCCGATGCTCTAGTGCACCGTCACTCTATCGCTTGGACCTTCCCATTGACGATGAAACACAGATTTTGCGTCGGGAATTAATACAAAATGCACAATGCCGACTTAAGTGCCAGAGGAGTTAATCTTCTCATTGTTAGTGGTTAGATCTGAACGGTTCCTGGATGATCAGTATTAGATTCCGATGCACTACTGCAGCTTTACTCTATCCCTTGGACCTTCACATTGACGATGATACTTAGAAATTGCGTCATGATTTAATACAGAAGGCACAATGCTGACTTAAGTACAAAAAGGTTAAATCTTCTCACTGTATGTGGTTTGTTTGAGCGTTTTCTGGGGGATCAGTATTATTTTCCGATGCACTACTACAGCTTTACTCTATATCTTGGACCTTCAGATTGACGATTAAACACAGAAATTACGTCGGGATTTAAAACAAAATTTACAATACCAACTTAAGTACAAGGAGAGTAAATCTTCTCATTGTTTGTGGTTTGTTTTGAGCATTTGCTGGGAGATTGGTATTAGGTTCCGATGCACTACTGCAGCTTTACTCTATCCTATGGACCTTCACATTGACGATGAATCAATGAAATTGCGTCCAGATTTAATACAAAAAACACAATGACGACTTAAGTAAAAGAAGGTTAAATCTTCTCATTGTTCGTGGTTTGTTTGAGTGTTTCCTGTTAGATCAGTAATAGATTCCGATGCACTACGTCAGCTCTACACTATCCCTTGGACCTTCACATTGACGATGAAACAAAGAAATTGCCACAGGATTTAAAACAAACGGCACAATGCCGACTTAACAACAAGAAGAGTAAATCTTCTCATTGTTTGTGGTTTGCTTTTAACGTTTCCTGGAAGATCAGTATTAGATTCCGATGCACTACTGCAGCTTTACTCTATCCCTTCGACCTTCACATTGACGATGAAACACAGAATTTGCTTCGGGATTTAATACAAAAGGCAAAATGCCGACTTAAGTACAAGAAGAGTAAATCTTCTCATTGGTTGTGGTTTCATCTCAGAGTTTTTTGGTAGATCAGTATTAGATTCCGATACACTACTGCAGGTTTACTCTATGCCTTACACCTACACATTGACGACGAAACACAGAAATTGCGTCGGGATTTATTACAAAATGCACAATGCACACTTAAATACAAGGAGAGTAATACTACTCATTGTTTGTGGTTTCCTTTGAGCGGTTTCTGGGAGATCAATGTTAGATTCCGATGCACAACTGCTTCTTTACTCTAACACTTGGACCTTCACATTCACGATGGAACACAAAAATTGCGTCGGGATTTAATACAAAAGACACAATGCCGACTTAATAACAAGAAGAGTAATACTTCTCATTGTTTGTGGTTTGCTTTGAGTGTTTATCGGGAGATCACTACTAGATTCCGATGCACTACTGCAGCTTTATTCTATCGCTTGGGCCTTCACATTGACGATGTATCGCAGATATTGCGTCGGGAATCAATACAAAAAGCACAATGCCGACTTATGTACAAGAGGAGTTAATTAATCTTCTCATTGTTAGTGGTTAGCTTTGAACGGTTCCTGGAAGATCAGTATTAGATTCCGATGCACTACTGCAGCTTTACTCTATCCCTTGGACCTTCACATTGACGATGATACATAGAAATTGCGTAGGGATTTAATACAAAAGGCACAATGCAGACTTAAGTACAAAAAGGTTAAATCTTCTCGTTGAATGTGGTTTGTTTGAGCGTTTTCTGGGGGATCAGTATTATATTCCGATGGACTACTGCAGCTTTACTCAATCCCTTGGACCTTCACATTGACGATGAAACACAGAAATAGCGTCCGGATTTATTACAAAAGGCACAATGACGACTTAAGTAAAAGAAGGTTAAATCTTCTCATTGTGTGTGGTTTGTTTGAGCGATTCCTGTTAGATCAGTAATAGATTCCGATGCACTACTTCAGCTTTACACCATGCCTTGGACCTTCACATTGACGATGAAACAAAGACATTGCCACGGGATTTAATACAAAAGGCACAATGCTGACTTAAGTACAAGAAGAGTAAGTCTTCTCATTGTTTGTGGTTTGCTTTGAGCATTTCCTGGAAGATCAGTATTAGATTGCGATGAACTACTGCAGCTTTAGTCTATCCCTTGGACCCTCAGATTGACGATGAAACACAGATACTGCGTCGGGATTTAAAACAAAATTTACAATGTCACCTTGAGTACAAGTAGAGTAAATCTTCTCACTGTTTGCGGTTTGCTTTAAGCGTTTCCTGGGAGACCAGTATTAGACTCCGATGCACTACTGCAGCTTGACTCCATCTCATGAAACTTCACATTGACGATGGAACACAGAAATTTCGCTGGGCTCTAATACAAAAGGCACAATGCCGACTTAAGTCAAGAAGAGTAAATATTCTCATAGTTTGTGGTTTGTTTTGAGCGTTTCCTGGGAGATCAGTATTAGATTCCGATGCACTATTGCAGCTTCAGTCTATCCCTTGGACCTTCACATTGACGATGAAACACAGAAATTGCGTTGGGATTTAATACAAAAGGCACAATGCCAACTAAAATACAAAAAGGTTAAATCTTCTCATTGTATATGAATTGTTTGAGCGTTTCCTGGGAGATCAGTATTAGATTCCGATGCACTACTGCTGCTTTACTCCATCGCTTGGTCATTCACCCTGACGATGAAACACAGAAATTGCTTCGGGATTTAATACAAAAGGGTCAATGCCGACTTAAGTACCAGAAGAGTAAATCTTCTCATTCTTTGTGGTTTGCTTTGAGCGTTTCCTTGGGGATCAGTACTAGATTCCGATGCACTACTGCAGCTTTACTCTATCCCTTGGACCTTCACATTGACGATGAAACACAGAAAATGTGTAAGGATTTAATACAAAGGGCACAATGCCGACGTAAGTACGAGAAGAGTAAATATTCTCTTTGTTTGTGGTTTGCTTTGTGCGTTTCCTGGGTGATCAGTACTAGATTCCGATGCACTACGGCAGCTTTATTCTATCGCTTGATCATTCACATTGACGGTGAAACACAGATATTGCGTCGAGAATTAATACAAAAAGCACAATACCGAATTATGTACAACAGGATATAATCTTCTCATTGTTAGTGGTTAGCTTTGAACGGTTCCTGGAAGATCAGTATTTGATTCCAATGCACCACTGCAGCTTTATTCTATCCCTTGGACCTTCACATTGACGATGACACTTAGAATTTGCGTCGGGATTTAATACAAAAGGCACAATGCTGACTTAAGTACAAAAAGGTTAAATCTTCTCATTGTGTGTGGTTTGTTTGAGCTTTTTCTGGGGGATCAGTATTATATTCCGATGCACTACTGCTGCTTTCCTATATCCCTTGGACCTTCAGATTGACGACTAAACACAGAATTTTCGTCGGGATTTAAAACAAAATTTACAATGTCAACTTAAGTACAAGGAGAGTAAATCTTCTCATTGCTTGTGGTTTGCTTTGAGCGTTCCCTGGGAGATCAGTATTAGTTTCCGATGCACTACTGCAGCTTTACTCTATCCCTTGGACCTTCACATTGACGATGAAAGACAGAAATTGCGTCCTGATTTAATACTAAAGGCACAATGACGACTTAAGTAAAAGAAGGTTAAATCTTCTCATAGTTTGTGGTTTGTTTGAGCGTTTTTTGTTAGATCAGTAATAGATTCCGATGCACTACTTCAGTTTTACGCTATCCCTTCGACTTTCACATTGACGATGAAACGAAGAAATTGCCACGGGATTTAATACAAAAGGCACAATGCCAACTTAAGAACAAGATGAGTAAATCTTCTCATTGTTTGTGGTTTGTTTTGAGCCTTTCCTGGAAGATTAGTATTAGATTCCGATGAACTACTGCAGCTTAACTGTATCCCTTGCACATTCACATAGACGCTGGAACACAGAAATTGTGTCGGGCTCTAATACAAAAGGCACAATGCCGACTTAAGTACGAGAAGAGTAAATCTTCTCATTGTTTGTGGTTTGCTTTGAGCGTTTCCTGGGAGATCAGTAATAGATTCCGATGCACTACTGCAGCTTTACTCTAACACTAGGACCTTCACATTCACGATGGAACAGTGAAATTGCGTCGGGATTTAATACAAACAGCACAATGCCGACCTAAATACAAAAAGGTTAAATCTTCTCATTGAATATGGATTGTTTGAGGGTTTCCTGGGAGATCAGTATTAGATTCCGATGCACTACCGCAGCTTTACTCCATCTCTTGGTCCTTCACCCTGACGATGAAACACAGTAATTGCGTCGGGATTTAATACAAAAGGTTCAATGCCGACTTAAGTACAAGAAGAGTAAATCTTCTCATTGTTTGTAGTTTGCTTTGAGCGTTTCCTTGGGGATCAGTACTAGATTCCGATGCGCTACTGCAGCTTTACTCTATCTCTTGGACCTTCACATTGACGATCGAACACAGAAAATGCGTCAGGATTTAATACAAATGCACAATTCCGACTTAAGTACAAGAAGAATAAATATTCTCTTTGTTTGTGGTTTGCTTTGAGCGTTTCCTGGGAGTTCAGTATTAGATTCCGATGCTCTAGTGCGCCGTCACTCTATCGCTTGGACCGTCCCATTGACGATGAAACACAGATTTTTCGTCGGGAATTAATACAAAAAGCACAATGCCGACTTAAGTACAACAGAAGTTAATCTTCTCATTGTTAGTGGTTAGCTTTGAACGGTTCCTGGAAGATCAGTATTAGATTACGATGCACTACTGCAGCTTTACTCTATCCCTTGGACCTTCACATTGACGATGATATATAGAGATTGCGTCGGGATTTAATACAGAATGCACAAAGCTGACTTAAGTACAAAAAGGTTAAATCTTCTCATAGTAAGTCTTTTGTTTGAGCGTTTTCTGGGGGATCAGTATTATATTCCGATGCACTACTGCAGCTTTACTCTATCCCTTGGACGTTCAGATTGACGATTAAACACAGAAATTGCGTCGGGATTTAAAACAAAATTTAAAATGTTAACTTAAGCACAAGGAGAGTAAATCTTCTCATAGTTTGTGGTTTGCTTTGAGCGTTTCCTGGGAGATCGGTATTAGGTTCCGATGAACTACTGCAGCTTTACTCTATCCCGTGGACCATCACATTGATGATGAAACACAGAAATTGCGTCCAGATTTAATACAAAAGCACAATGACGACTTAAGTAAAAGAAGATTAAATCTTCTCATTGTTTCTGGTTTGTTTGAGCGTTTCCTGTTAGATCTGTAGTAGATTCCGATGCGCTACGTCAACTGTACACTATCCCTTGGACCTTCACATTGACGATGAGACAAAGTAGTTGCAACGGGATTTAATACAAAAGGTACAATGCCGACTTAAGAACAAGAAGAGTAAATCTTCTCATTGTTTGTGGTTTGCTTTGAGCGTTTCCTGGAAGATCAGTATTAGATTCCGTTGAACTACTGCAGCTCTACTCTATCCCTTGGGCCTACAGATTGACGATGAAACACAGATATTGCGTCGGGATTTAAAACAAAATTTACAATGTCAACTTAAGTACAAGAAGAGTAAATCTTCTCACTGTTTGCGGTTTGCTTTGAGCGTTTCCTGGGAGATCAGTATTAGATTCCGATGCACTACTGCAGCTTTACTCAATCCCTTGGACCTTCGCATTGACGCTGGAATACAGAAATTGTGTCGGGCTCTAATACAAAAGGCACAATGCCGACTTAACTACAAGATGAGTAAATCCTCTCATTGTTTGTGGTTTGCTTTGAGCGTTTCCTGGGAGATCAGTATTAGATTCCGATGCACTACTGCAGCTTTACTCCATCTCTTGAAACTTCACATTGACGATGAAACACAGAAATTGCGTCGGGAATTAATACAAATGGCACAATGCCAACTTGAGTACAAGCAGAGTAAATCTTCTCATTGTTTATGGTTTACTTTGAGCGCTTCCTGGGAGATCAGTATTAGATTCCGATGCACTACTGCAGCTTTACTCTATCCCTTGGACCTTCACATTGACGATGAAACACAGAAATTGCGTCGGGATTTAATACAAAATTCACAATGCCGACTTAAAGATAAGAAGGGTATATCTACTCATTGTTTGTAGTTAGCTTTGAGCGTTTCCTGGGAGATCAGCATTAGATTGCGATGCACTACTGCAGCTTTACTCTATCCCTTGCACCTTCACATTGTCGATGAAACACAGATATTGCGTCGGGATTTAATACAAAATGCACAATGCCGAATTAAGTACATGAAGAGTAAATCTTCTCAGTGTTTGTGGTTTGCTTGGAGCTTTTCCTGGAAGATCGGTATTAGATTCCGAAGAACTACTGCAGCTTTACCCTATCCCTTAGACCTTCACATTGCCGATGAAACTCAGAAATTGCTTCGGGAATTAATACAAAAGGCACAATGCCGTTTTAAGTACAAGAAGAGTAAATCTTTTCATTGAATGAGGTTTGCTTTGGGCGTTCCCTGGGAGATCAGTATTGCATTCTGGTGCACTACTGCAGGTTTACTCTATCCCTTGGAACTAAACATTGACGACGAATCACAGAAATTGCGTCGGGATTTATTACAAAAGCCACATTGCACACCTAAATACAAGGAGAGTAACACTACTCGTTGTTTTTGGTTTCCTTTGACCGTTTCCTGGGCGATCAATGTTAGATTCCGATGCACTACTGCTGCTTTACTCTAACACTTGGACCTTCACATTCACGATGGAACACAAAATTTGCGTCGGGATTTAATACAAAAGGCACAATGCCGTCTTAAGTACAAGAAGAGAAAAACATCTCATTGTTTGTGGTTTGCTTTGAGCGTTTATCGGGAGATCAGTAGTAGATTCCGTTGCACTACTGCAGCTTTATTCTATCGCTTGGACCTTCAAATTGACGATGAAACACAGATATTTCGTCGGGAATTAATACAAAAAGCACAATGCCGACTCATGTACAAGAGGATTTAATCTTCTCATTGTTAGTGGTTAGATTTGAGCAGTTCCTGGAAGATCAGTATTAGATTCCGATGCACTACTGCAGCTTTACTCTATCCCTTGGACCTTCACATTGACGCAGATACATAGAAATTGCGTCGGGATTTAATACAAAAGGCACAATGCCGACTTAAGTACAAAAGGGTTAAATCTTCTCATTGTATGTGGTTTGTTTGAGCGTTTCCTGGGAGATCAGTAATAGATTCCGATGCACTACTTCAGCTTTACACTATCCCTTGGACCTTCACATTGACGATACAACAAAGCAAATGCCACGGGATTTATTACAAAATGCACAATGCCGACTTAAGAACAAGAAGAGTAAATCTTCTCATTGTTTGTGGTTTGCTTTGAGCGTTTCCTGGAAGATCAGTATCAGATTCCGATGCACTACTGCAGCTTCACTCTAACACTTGGACCTTGACATTCGCGATGGAACATTGTAATTGCGTCGGGATTTAATACAAACAGCACAATGCCGACCTAAATACAAAAAGGTTAAATCTTCTCATTGTATATGGATAGTTTGAGCGTTTCCTGGGAGATCAGTATTTGATTCCGATGCACTACTGCAGCTTCACTCCATCCCTTGGTCCTTCACCCTGACGGTGAAACACAGAAATTGCGTCGGGATTTAATACAAAACTTACAATTTCAACTTAAGTACAAGGAGAGTAAATCATCTCAATTCTTGTGTTTTGCTTAGAGCGTTCCCTGGCAGATCAGTATTAGATTCCGATGCACTACTGCAGCTTTACTCTATCCCTTGGACCTTCACATTAACGATGAAAGACAGAAATTGCGTCCGGATTTAATACTAAAGGCACAATGACGACTTAAGTAAAAGAAGGTTAAATCTTCTCATTGTTTGTGGTTTGTTTGAGCGTTTTCTGTTAGATCAGTAATAGATTCCGATGCACTACTTCAGCTTTACACTATCCCTTGGACCTTCACATTGACGATACAACAAAGCAAATGCCACAGGATTTATTACAAAAGGCACAATGCCGATTTAAGAACAAGAAGAGTAAATCTTCTCATTGTTTGTGGTTTGCTTTGAGCGTTTCCTGGAAGATCAGTATCTGATTCCGATGCACTACTGCAGCTTCACTCTAACACTTGGACCTTCACATTCGCGATGGAACATTGAAATTACGTCGGGATTTAATACAAACAGCACAATGCCGACCTAAATACAAAAAGGTTAAATCTTCTCATTGTATATGGATAGTTTGAGCGTTTCCTGGGAGATCAGTATTTGATTCCGATGCACTACTGCAGCTTCACTCCATTCCTTGGTCCTTCACCCTGACGGTGAAACACATAAATTGCGTCGGGATTTAATACAAAAGGTACAATGTCGACCTAAGTACAAGAAGAGTAAATCTTCTCATTGTTTGTGGTTTGCTTTGAGCGTTTCCTTGGGGATCAGTACTAGATTCCGAAGCACTACTGCAGCTTTACTCTATCCCTCGGACCTTCACATTGACGATGAAACACAGAAATTGCGTCCAGATTTAATACAAAAGGCACTATAACGACTTAAGTAAAAGAAGGTTAATTCTTCTCATTGTTTGTGGTTTGTCTGAGCGTTTCCTGTCAGATCAGTAATAGATTCCGATGCACTACGTCAGCTTTACACTATCCCTTGGATCTTCAAATTGACGATGAAACAAAGAAATTGCCACGGGATTTAATACAAAAGGCACAATGCCGACTTAAGAACAAGAAGAGTAAATCTTCTCACTGTTTGTGGTTTGCTTTCAGCGTTTCCTGGAAGATCGGTATAAAATTCCGATTAACTACTGCAGCTTTACTCTACCCCTTGGACCTTCAGATTGACGATGAAACACAGAGATTGCGTCGGGATTTGAAACAAAATTTACAATGTCAACTTAAGTACAAGAAGAGTAAATCTTCTCACTTTTTGCGGTTTGCCTTGAGCGTTTCCTGGGATATCAGTATTAGGTTCCGATGCACTACAGCAGCTTTACTCTATCCCTTGGACCTTCACATTGACGCTGGAACACAGAAATTGTGTCGGGCTCTAATATAAAAGGCACAATGCCGACTTAAGTACAAGAAGAGTAAATCCTCTCATTGTTTGTGGTTTGCTTTGAGCGTCTCCTTGGAGTTCAGTATTAGATTCCGATGGTCTACTGCAGCTTTACTCCATCTCTTGAACCTTCACATTGACGATGAAACACAGAAATTGCGTCGGGAATTAATACAAAAGGCAGAATGCCAACTTGAGTACAAGCAGAGTAAATCTTCTCAATGTTTGTGGTTTACTTTGAGCGTTTCCTGGGAGATCAGTATTAGATTCCGGTGCACTACTGCAGCTTTACTCTATCTCTTGGACCTTCACATTGACGATGAAACACAGAAATTGCGTCGGGATTTAATACTAATTTCACAATGCTGACTTAAGTACAAGAAGGTAAATCTACTCATTGTTTGTAGTTAGCTTTGAGCGTTTCCTGGGAGATCAGTATTAGATTGCGATGCACTACTGCAGCTTTACTTTATCCCTTGGACCTTCACATTGACGATGAAACACAGAAATTGCGTCGGGATTTAATACAAAAGGCACAATGCCGACTTAAGTACAAGAAGAGTAAATCTTCTCAGTGTTTGTGGTTTGCTTTGAGCGTTTCCTGGAAGATCAGTATTAGATTCCGATGCACTACTGCAGCTTTACTCTATCCCTTGAACCTTCACATTGTCGAAGAAACACTGAAATTGTGTCGGGATTTATTATAAAAGGCACAATGCGGACTGAAGTACATGATGAGTAAGTCTTCTCAATGTTTGGGGCTTGCTTTGAGCGTTTCCTGGAAGATCAGTATTAGTTCCCGATGCACTACTCCAGCTTCACTCTATCCCTTGGACCTTCACATTGACGATGAAACATAGAATTTGCGTCCAGACTTAATACAAAAGGCACAATGCCGACGTAAGTACAAGAAGAGTAAATCTTCTCAATGGTTGTGGTTTCCTTTCAGAGCTTCCTGGGAGATCAGTATTAGATTCCGATGCACTACTGCAGGTTTACTCTATCCCTTGGACCTACACATTGACGACGAAACACAGAAATTGCCTCGGGATTTATTACAAAAGGCACAATGCACACTTAAATACAAGGAGAGTAACACTGCTCATTGTTTTTGGTTTCCTTTGAGTGTTTTCTGGGCGATCAAAGTTAGATTCCGATGCACTACTGCTGCTTTACTCTAACACTTGGACCTTCACATTCACGATGGAACACAAAAATTGCGTCGGGATTTAATATAAAAAGGCACAATGCCGACTTCAGTACAAGAAGAGTAAAACTTCTCATTGTTTGTGGTTTGCTTTGAGCGTTTATCGGGAGATCAGTACTAGATTCCGATGCACTACTGCAGCATTATTCTATCGCTTGGACCTTCACATTGACGATGAAACACAGATATTTCGTCGGGAATTAATACATAAAGCACAATGCCGGCTCATGTACAAAAGGATTTAGTCTTCTCACTGTTAGTGGTTAGGTTTGAGCGGTTCCTGGAAGATCAGTATTAGATTCCGATGCACTACTGCAGCTTTACTCTATCCCTTTGACCTTCACATTGACGCAGATACATAGAAATTGCGTCGGCATTTAATACAAAAGGCACAATGCCGACTTAAGTACAAAAGGGTTACATCTTCTCATTGTATGTGGTTTGTTTGAGCGTTTTCTGGGGGATCAGTATTATATTCCGATGCACTACTGCAGCTTTACTACTCTATCCCTTGGACCGTCACCCTGACGATGAAACACAGAAATTGCGTCGGGATTTAACACAAAAAGCACAATGCCGACATAAGTACAAGAAGAGTAAATCTTCTCATTGTTTGTGGTTTCCTTTGTGCGTTTCCTGGGGGATCAGTACTAGATTCCGAAGCACTACTGCAGCTTTATTCTATCGCTTGGACCTTCACATTGACGATGAAACACAGATATTGCGTCGGGAATTAATACAAAACAGCACAATGCCGTCTTACGTACAAGAGGAGTTAATCTTCTCATTGTTAGTGGTTAGCTTTGAACGGTTCCTGGAAGATCAGTACTAGATTCCGATGCACTACTGCAGCTGTACTGTATCCCTTCTACCTTCACATTGACGATGATA
Organism: Schistocerca piceifrons; assembly: GCF_021461385.2. Lineage (NCBI taxonomy): Eukaryota > Metazoa > Arthropoda > Insecta > Orthoptera > Acrididae > Schistocerca > Schistocerca piceifrons. The sequence goes on along the minus strand of NC_060139.1, from coordinate 1,121,911,557 downwards.
CATAGAAATTGCGTCGGGATTTAATACAGAAGGCAGAATGCTGACTTATGTACAAAAAGGTTAACTCATCTCATTGTATGTGGTTTGTTTGAGCGGTTACTGGGGGATCAGTATTATATTCCGATGCACTACTGCAGCTTTTGTCTATCCCTTATACCTTCAGATTGACGATTAATTACAGAAATTGCGTCGGGATTTAAAACAAAATGTACAATGTCAACTTAAGTACAAGGAGAGTAAATCTTCTCATTGTTTGTGGTTTGTTTGAGCGTTTCCTATTGGATCAGTAATAGATCCCGATGCACTACTTCAGCTTTACACTATCCCTTGGACCTTCACTTTGACGATGAAATAAAGAATTAGCCACCGGATTTAATACAAATGGCACAATGCCGACTTAAGGACATGAAGAGTAAATCTTCTCAGTGTTTGTGATTTGCTTTGGGCGTTTCCTGGAAGATCAGTATTAGATTCCGATGAACTACAGCAGCTTTACCCTATCCCTTGGACCTTCACATTGCTGATGAAAATCAGAAATTGCTTCGGGAATTAAAACAATGGCACGATGCCATTTTAAGTACAAGAAGAGTTAATCTTTTCACTGGATGGGGTTTGCTTTGGTCGTTCCCTGGGAGATCAGTACTAGATTCCGATGCACTACTGCAGCTTTACTCTATCCCTTGGACCTTCACATTGACGATGAAACACAGAATTTGTATCGGGATTTAATACAAAAGGCACAATGCCGACGTAAGTACAAGTAGAGTAAATCTTCTCATTGGTTGTGGTTTCATTTCAGAGTTTCCTGGGAGATCAATATTACATTCCGATGCCCTACTGCAGGTTTACTCTATCCCTTGGACCTACACATTGACGACGAAACACAGAAATTGCGTCGGGATTTATTACTAAAGGCACAATGCACACTTAATTACAAGGAGAGTATCACTACTCATTGTTTTTGGTTTCCGTTGAGTGTTTCCTGGGAGATCAAAGTTAGATTCCGATGCACTACTGCTGCTTTACTCTCTCCCTTGGACCTTCACATTGACGCAGATACATAGAAATTGCGTCGGGATTTAATACAAAATGCACAATGCCGACTTAAGTACAAAAGGGTTACATCTTCTCATTGTATGTGGTTTGTTTGAGCGGTTTCTGGGGGATCAGTATTATATTCCGATGCACTACTGCAGCTTTACTCAATCCCTTGGACCTTCACATTGACGATTAAACACAGAAATTGCGTCGGGATTTAAAACAAAATGTACAATGTCAACTTAAGTACAAGGAGAGTAAATCTTCTCATTGTTTGTGGTTTGTTTTGAGCGTTTTCTGGGAGATTAATATTAGGTTCTGATGCACTACTGCAGCTTTACTCTATCTCTTGAACCGTCACATTGACGATGAAACACAGAATTTGCGTCCAGATTTAATACAAAAGGCACAACGACGACTTAAGTAAAAGAAGGTTAAATCTTCTCATTGTTTGTGGTTTGTTTGAGCGTTTCCTATTAGATCAGTAATAGATTCCGATGCACTACTTCAGCTTCACATTATCCCTTGGACCTTCACTTTGACGATGAAACAAAGAATTAGCCACGGGTTTTAATATAAAAGGCACAATGCCGACTTAAGGACAAGAAGAGTAAATCTTCTCATTGTTTGTGGTTTGCTTTGAGCGTTTCCTGGAAAATCAGTATTAGATTCCGATGAACTACTGCAGCTTTACTCTAACCCTTGGACCTTCAGATTGACGATGAAACACAGATATTGCGTCGGGATTTAAAACAAAATTTACAATGTCAACTTAAGTACAAGCAGAGTAAATCTTCTCATTGTTTGTGGTTTGCTTTGAGCGTTTCGTTATGGATCAGTACTAGATTCCGATGCACTATTGCAGCTTTACACTAACCCTCGGACCTTCACACTGACGATAAAACACAGAAATTGCGTCGGGATTTAATACCAAGGGGACAATGCTGACTTAAGTACAAGAAGAGTAAATCTTCTCATTGGATGTGGTTTGCTTTTGGCGTTTCCTCGGAGATCAGTAATAAATTCCGATGCACTACTGCAGCTTTACTCCATCCCTTGGTCCTTCACCCTGACGATGAAACACTGTAATTGCGTCGGGATTTAATACCAAAAGCACAATGCCGACTTAAGTACAAGAAGAGTAAATCATCTCATTGTTTGTGGTTTGCTTTATGCGTTTCCTGGGGGATCAGTACTAGATTCCGATGCACTACTGCAGCTTTATTCTATCGTTTGGACCTTCACATTGACGATGAAACACAGATATTGCGTCGGGAATTAATACAAAAGCACAATGCCGACTTATGTACAAGAGGTGTTAATCTTCTTATTGTTAGTGGTTAGCTTTGAAGGGTTCCTGGAAGAACAGTATTTGATTCCGATGCACTACTGCAGTTTTACACTATCCCATGGACCTTCACATTGACGATGATACATAGAAATTGCATCGGGATTTAATACAAAATGCACAATGCTGACTTAAGTACAAGAAGGTTAAATCTTCTCATTGTATGTGGTTTGTTTGAGCGTTTTCTGGGGGATCAGTATTATATTCCGATGCACTACTGCAGCGTTACTCTATCGCTTGGACCTACAGATTGACGATTAAACACAGAACTTGCGACGGGATTTAAAACAAAATTTACAATGTCAACTTAGGTACAAGGAGAGTAAATCTTCTCATTGTTTGTGGTTTGCTTTGAGCGATTCCTGGGAGAACAGTATTAGACTCCGATGCACTACTGCAGCTTAACAATATCGCTTGGACATTCCCATTGACGATGAAACACAGAAATGGTGTCGGGATATAATACAAAGGGCACCATGCCGAGTTAAGTACAAGAAGAGTAAATCCTCTTATTGTTTGTGGTTTGCTTTGAGCGTTTCCTGGGAGATCAGTATTAGATTCCGATGCACTACTGCAGCTTTACTCCATCTCTTGAACCTTCACATTGACGATGAAACACTGAAATTGCGTCGGTATTTAATACAAAATGCACAATACCGACTTAAGTACATGAAGAGTAAACCTTGTCATTGTTTGTGATTTGCTTTGAGCGTTTCCTGTAAGATCAGTATTAGTTCCCGTTTGCACTACTGCAGCTTTACTCTATACCTTGGACCTTCACACTGACGATGAAACACAGAAATTGCGTCAGGATTTAATACAAATGGCACAATGCCAACTTGAGTATAAGTAGAGTAAATCTTCTCATTGTTTGTGGTTTACTTTGAGCGTTTCGTGGGAGATCAGTATTAGATTGCGATGCACTACTGCAGCTTTACTCTATCCCTAGGACCTTCACATTGACGATGAAACACAGAAATTGCGTCGGGTTTTAATACAAAAGGCACAATGCCGACTTAAGTACAAGAAGAGTAAATCTTCTCAATGTTTGTGGTTTGCTCTGGCGTTTCCTGGAAGATCAGTATTAGATTCCGATGAACTACTTAAGCTTTATTCTATTTCTTGGACCTTCTCATTGCCGATGATAACAGAAATTGCTTCGGGAATTAATACAAAATGCACAATGCCGTTTTAAGTACAAAAAGAGCAAATCTTTTCATTGGATAAGGTTTGCTTTGGGCGTTCCCTGGGAGATCAATGTTAGATTCCGATGCACTACTGCTGCTTTACTCTAACACTTGGACTTTCACATTCACGATGGGACACAAAATTTGCGTCGGGATTTAATACAAAAGGCACAATGCTAACTTGAGTACAAGAAGAGTAAATCTTCTCATTGTTTGTGGTTTGCTCTGTGCGTTTCCTGGGGGATCAGTGCCAGATTCCGATGCACTACTTCAGCTTAATTCTATCGCTTGGAAGTTCACATTGACGATGTAACACAGATATTGCGTCGGGAATTAATACAAAAAGCACAATACCGACTTAAGTACAAGAGGGGTTAATCCTCTCATTGTTACTGGTTAGCTTTGAACGGTTCCTGGCAGATCAGTATTCGATTCCGATGCACTACTGCAGCTTTACTCTATCCCTTGGTCCTTCACATTGACGATGATACATAGAAATTGCGTCGGGATTTAATACAAAAGGCACATTGCTGACTTAACTAAAAAAAGGTTAAATATTCTCATTGTATGTGGTTTGTTTGAGCGTTTTCTGGGGGATCAGTATAATATTCCGATGCACTACTGCAGCTTTACTCTATCCCTTGGACCGTCAGCCTGACGATGAAACACAGAAATTGCGTCGGGTTTTAATACAAAAAGCACAATGCCGACTTAAGTACAAGAAGAGTAAATCTTCTCATTGTTTGTGGTTTGCTTTGTGCGTTTCCTGGGGGATCAGTACTAGATTCCGATGCACTACTGCAGCTTTACTCTATCCCTTGGACTTTCACATTGACGATGAAACACAGAAAATGCGTCGGGATTCAATACAAAAGGCACTATGCCGACTTCAGTAGAAGATGAGTCAATCTACTCATTGTTTGTCGTTTGCTTTGAGCGTTTCCTGGGCGATCAGTATTAGATTCCGATGCACTACTGCACCTTAACTATATCCCTTAGACCTTCACATTGACGATGAATCACAGAAATTGCGTCGGGATTTAAAACAAAATTCACAATGTCAACTTAAGTACTAGAAGAGTAAATCTTCTCAATGTTTGCGGTTTGCTTTGAGCGTTTCCTGGTAGAGATCAGTATTAGATTCCGATGCACTACTGCAGGTTTACTCTATCCCTTGGACCTACACATTGACGACGAAACACAGAAATTGCGTCGGGATTTATAACAAAAGGCGCAATGCACACTTAAATACAAGGAGAGTAATACTACTCATTTTTTGTGGTTTCCTTTGAGCGTTTCCTGGGAGTACAATGTTAGATTCCGAAGCACTACTGCTACTTCACTCTAACACTTGGACCTTCACATTCACGATGGAACACAAAAATTGCGTCGGGAATTAATACAAAATGCACAATGCCGACTTAAGTACTAGAAGAGTAAATCTTCTCATTGTTTGTGGTTTGCTTTGAGCGTTTCCTGGGAGATCAGTATAAGATCCGATGCAACACTGCAGCGTTACTATATCCCTTGGACCTTCACATTGACGATGAAACACAGAAATTGCGTGGGGATTTAAAACGAAAGACACAATGCCGACCTACGTACAAGAAGGTTAATTCATCTCCTTGTTTGTGGTTTGCTATGAGCGTTTCCTGGGAGATAAGTATCAGATTCCGATGCACTACTGCAGCTTTATTCTATCGTTTGGACATTCACATTGACGACGAAACACAGAAATTGCGTCGGGATTTAATACAAAAGGCACAATGCCGATGTAAGTAGAAGAAGAGTAAATATTCCCTTTGTTTGTGGTATGCTTTGAGCGTTTCCTGGGAGATCAGTATTAGATTCCGATGCACTACTGCAGTTTTACTCTATCTCTTAGACCTTCACATTGACGATGAAACACAGAAATTGCAGCGGGATTTAAAACAAATTTTACAATGTCAACTTAAGTACAAGAGGAGTAAATCTTCTCAATGTTTGCGGTTGTCTTTGAGCGTTTCCTGGTAGAGATCAGTATTAGATTCCGATGCACTACTGCAGCTTTACTCTATCCCTTCGACCTTCATATTGACGAAGAAACACACAAATTTCGTCGGGATTTAATACAAAAGGCACAATGCCGCCTGAAGTGCGAGAAGAGTAGATCTTCTCATTTTTGTGGTTTGCTTTGAGCGTTTCCTCGGAGATCAGTATTAGATTCCGAAGCACTACTGCAGCTTTACTCTATCCCTAGGACCTTCACATTGAAGATGAAGCACAGAAATAGCATCGGGATTTAATACAAAAGGCACAATGCCGACTTAAGTACACGAAGAGTTAATCTTCTAAATGTTTGTGGTTTGCTTTGAGCGATTTCTGGTAGAGATCAGTATTGGATTCCGATGCACTACGGCAGATTTACTCTATCCCTTGGACCTTCACATTGACGATGAAACACACGAATTGCCACGGGATTTAATATAAAAGGCACAATGCCGACTTAATTACAAGGAGAGTAAATCTTCTCAATGTTTGTGCTTTGCTTTGAGCGTTTCCTGGGAGATCAGTATTAGATTCCGTTGCACTACTGCTGCCTTAATCTATCGCTTGAACCTTCACATTGACGATGAAACACAGAAATTGCGTATGGATTTAATACGAAAGGCACTATGCCGACTTACGTACTAGAAGGTTAACTCATCTCATTGTTTGTGGTTTGCTATGAGCGTTTCCTGGGAGATCAGTATTAGACTCCGAAGTACTACTGCAGCTTTATTCTATCCCTTGGACCTTCACACTGACGATGAAACACAGAAATTGCGTCGGGATTTATTACAAAAGGCACAATGCACACTTAAATACAAGAAGAGTAATCGTTCTCATTGTTTGTGGTTTGCTTTGAGCGTTTCCTCGGATATCAGTATTACATTTCGAGGCACGACTGCAGCTTTACTCTAACCCATCGACCTACACATTGACGATGAAACACAGAAATTGCGTCGGGATTTATTACAAAAGGCACAATGCACACTTAAATACAAGAAGAGTAATCCTCCTCATTGTTTGTGGTTTGCGTTGAGTGTTTCCTGGGAGATCAATGTTAGATTCCGATGCACTACTGCTGCTTTACTCTAACTCTTGGACTTTCACATTGTCGAAGAGATTCAGATATTGCGTCGGGATTTAATACAAAAGGGACAATGAGGACTTACGTACAAGAAGAGTAAATCTTCACATTGTTTGAGGTTTGCTTTGAGCGTTACCTGGGAGATCAGTATTAGATCCGATGCACTACTGCAGCTTTAATATATCTTTTGGACCTTCACACTGAGGATGAAACACAGAAATTGCGTCGGGATATAATAGGAAAGGCAGAATGCCGACCTACGAACAACAAGGTTAAATCATCTCATAGTTTGTGGTTTTGATATGAGCGTTTCCAGGGAGATCTGTATTAGATTCCGATGCACTACTGCAGCTTTTTTCTATCCCTTGGACCCTCACATTGACGATGAAACACAGTTAGTGCGTCAGGATTTAATATAAGAGGCACTATGCCGACATAAGTACAAAAAGGTTAAATCTTCTCATTGTATGTGGCTTGTTTGAGCGTTTCCTGGGGGATCAGTATTATACTCCGATGCACTACTGCAGCTTTACTCTATCCCTTGGACCGTCACTCTGACGATGAAACACAGAAATTGCGTCGGGATTTAATACAAAGGGCACAATGCCGACTTAAGTACAACAAGTGTAAATCTTCATATTGTTTGTGGTTTGCTTTGTGCGCTTCCTGGGGATCAGTACTAGATTCCGAAACACTACTGCAGTTTTAATCTATCCCATGGACCTTCACATTGACGATGAAACACAGATATTGCGTTGGTATTTAATACGAAAAGCACTATGCCGACTTAAGTGCGAGAAGAGTAGACCTTCTCATTTTTGTGGTTTGCTTTGAGCGTTTCCTCGGAGATCAGTATTAGATTCCGAAGCACTACTGCAGCTTTATTCTATCCCTAGGACCCTCACATTGACGATGAAACACAGAAATTTCGTCTGGATTTAATACAAAAGGCACAATGCCGACTTAAGTACACGAAGAGTAAATCTTCTAAATGTTTGTGGTTTGCTTTGAGCGTATTAGATTCCGATGCACTGCTGCAGATTTACTCTATCCCTTGGACCTTCACATTGACGATGTAACACACGAATTGCCACGGGATTTAATATAAAAGACACAATGATGACTTAAGTACAAGAAGAGTAAATCTTCTCATTGTGTGTGGTTTGCTTTGAGCGTTTCCTCGGAGATCGGTATTAGATTCCAATCTACTACTGCTGCTTTACTCTATCGCTTGAACCTTCACATTGACGATGAAACACAGAAATTGCATCTGGATGTAATACGAAAGGCACTATGCCGACTTACGTCCTAGAAGGTTAACTCATCACATTGTTTGTGGTTTGCTATGAGCGTTTCCTGGGAGATCAGTGTTAGACTCCGATGCACTACTGCAGCTTTATTCTATCCCTTGCACCCTCAAATTGACGATGAAACACAGAAATTGCGTCGGGATTTAATACAAAAGGCAGAATGCATACTTAAGTACAAGAAGAGTAAATCTTCTCATTGTTTGTGGTTAGCTTTGAGCGGTTCCAGGAAGATCAATATTAGATTCTTATGCACTACTGCAGCTTTATTCTATCCCTTGGACCTTCACATTGACGATGAAACACAGAAAAAGCGTCTGGATTTAATACAAAAGTTACAATGCCGACTTTAGTACAAGAAGAGTAAATCTTCAAATTGTTTGTGGTTTGATTAAGCGTTTCCTGGGAGATCTGAATTAGATTCCGATGCACCACTGCAGCTTTATTTACTCTATCCGTTGGAGCTTCACACTGACGATGAAACACAGAAATTGCGTCGGGATTTAATACAAAAGGCACAATGCCGACGTTAGTACAAGGAGGTTTAATCTACTCATTATATATGGTTAGTTTGAATGTTTCCTGGGAAATCAGTATTACATACCGATGCACTACTGCAGCTTTACTCTATCCCTTGGACCTTCGCATTGACGATGAACCACAGAAATTGCTTCGGGATTTAATACAAAGTGCACAATGCGGACTTAAGTACAAGAAGAGTAAATAATCTCATTGTTTAAGGTTTGCCATGAGCGTTTCCTGGGAGATCTGTATTAGATTCCGATGCACTACTGCAGCTTTACACTATCGCTTGGACCAACACATTGACGATGAAACTCAGAAATTAATTCGGGATTTAATACAAAAGGCACAATGCCGACCTAAGTACAAGAAGTGTCAATCTTTTTATTGTTTGTGGTTTGCTTAGAGCGTTTCCTGGGAGTTCAGTACTAGATTCCGATGCACTACTGGAGCATTTCTCTATCCCTTGGACCTTCACATTGACGATGAAACACAGAAATTGCGTCGCGATTTAACACGAAAGGCACAATGTCGACTTATGTACAAGAATGCTAAATCATCTCATTGTTTGCGGTTTACTATGAGCGTGTCCTGGAAGATCAGTATTTGATTCCGATGCACTACTGCAGCTTTACTAGATCCCTTGGACCTTCAGATTGAGGATATAACACAGAAATTGCGTCGCGATTTAATAAAAATGCACAATGCCGACTTGAGTAGAAGAAGAGTAAATATTCTCTTTGTTTGTGGTTAGATTTAAGCGTTTCCTGGGAGATCAGTATAAGATTCCGATGCACTACTGCAGCTTTACTCTATCCCTTGGACCTTCAGATTGACGATGAAACACAGAAATTGCGTCGGGATTTATTACAAATGCACACTTAAATACAAGAAGAGTAATCCTCCTCATTGTTTGTGGTTTTTCTTTGAGTGTTTCCTGGGAGATCAGTATTACGTTTCGAGGCACTACTGCTGCTTTACTCCAACTCTTGGACTTTCACATTGTCGATGAGATACAGAAATTGCGTCGGGACTTAATACAAAAGGCACAATACCAGCTTGAATACAAGAAGAGTAAATCTTCACATTGTTTGTGGATTGCTTTGAGCGTTACCTGGGAGAACAGTATTAGATTCCGATGCACTACTGCAGCTTTACTCTATCCCTTGGACCTTCAGATTGACGATGAAACACAGAAATTGCGTCGGGATTTATTACAAATGCACACTTAAATACAAGAAGAGTAATCCTCCTCATTGTTTGTGGTTTTTCTTTGAGTGTTTCCTGGGAGATCAGTATTACGTTTCGAGGCACTACTGCTGCTTTACTCCAACTCTTGGACTTTCACATTGTCGATGAGATACAGAAATTGCGTCGGGACTTAATACAAAAGGCACAATACCAGCTTGAATACAAGAAGAGTAAATCTTCACATTGTTTGTGGTTTGCTTTGAGCGTTTCCTGGAAGATCAGTATTAGATTCCGATGCACTACTGCAGCCTTACACTATCCCTTGGACATTCACATTGACGATGAAACACAGAAATTGCGTCGGGATTTAATACAAAAGGCACAATGAAGACTTATGTACAAGAAGAGTAAATCTTCGCATTGTTTTTGTGGTTTGATTTGAGCGCTTCCTGGGAGATCAGTATTAGACTCCGATGCACTACTGCAGCTTTACTCTATCCCTTGGATCTTGACATTGACGATGAAACACTTAAATTGCGTCTGGATTTAATACAAAAGTTACAATGCCGATTTAAGTACAAGAAGTTTAAATCTTCTCATTGTTTGTGGTTTGATTAAGCGTATCCTGGGAGATCAGATTTAGATTCCGATGCACCACTGCAGCTTTACTCTACCCCTTGGACGTTCACATTGACGATGAAACACGGAAAATGCGTCGGGATTTAATACAAAGGGCACAATGCCGACTTAAGTACAAGAAGAGTAAATAATCTCTTTGTTTAAGGTTTGCCATGAACGTTTGCTGGGAGATCAGTATTAGATTCCGATGCACTACTGCAGCTTTACTCTATCCCTTCGACCATCACTTTCACGAAGGAACACAGAAATTGCGTCGGGATTTAATACAAAATGCACAATGTCGACATATGTACAAGAAGAGTAAATTTTCTCATTGTTTATGGTTTCCTTTGAGCGTTTCCTGGGAGATCAGTATTTGATTCCGATGCACTACTGCAGCTTTACTAGATCCCTTGGACCTTCAGATTGACAATGAAACACAGAAATTGCGTCGGGATTTAATACAAAAGGCACAATGCCGACTTGAGTAGAAGAAGAGTAAATATTCTCTTTGTTTGTGGTTAGATTTAAGCGTTTCCTGGGAGATCAGTATTAGATTCCGATGCACTAGTGCAGCTTTACTCTATCCCTTGGACCTTCAGATTGACGGTGAAACACAGAAATTGCGTCGGGATTTAATACGAAAGGCACAATGCCGACCTACGAACAACAAGGTTAAATCATCTCATTGTTTGTGGTTTTGATATGAGCGTTTCCTGGGAGATCTGTAGTAGATTCCGATGCACTACTGCAGCATTTTCTATCCCTTCTACCCTCACATTGAGGATGAATCACAGAAATAGCGTCGGGATTTAGTAAGAAAGGCACAATGCCGACCTACGAACAACATGGTTAAATCATCTCATAGTTTGTGGTTTGGTATGAGCGTTTCCTGGGAGATCTGTATTAGATTCCGATGCACTACTGCAGCTTTTTTCTATCCCTTGGACATTCACATTGACGATGAAACACAGAAATTGCGTCAGGATTTATTACAAAAGGCACAATGAACACTTCAATACAAGAAGGGTAATCCTTCTCATTGTTTGTGGTTTGCTTTGAGCGTTTCCTGGGATATCAGTATTACGTTTCGAGGCACTACTGCAGCTTTACTCCATCCCTTGGACCTTCACATTCGCAATGGAACACAGCTATTGCGTCGGGATTTAATACAAAAGGCACAATGCCGACTTAAGTACAAGAAGTGTAAATCTCCTCATTGTTTGTGGTTTGCTTTGAGCCTTTCCTTGGAGATTAGTATTAGATTCTGATGCACTACAGCAGCCTTACTATATCGCTTGGACCTTCATATTGACGGTGAAACACAGAAATTACGTCGGGATTTAATACAAAAGGCATAATGCCGACTTACGTAGAAGAAGGTTAAATCAACTCATTGTTTGTGGATTGCTATGAGCGTTTCCTGGTAGATCAGTATCAGACTCCGATGCCCCACTGCAGCTTTATTCTGTCCCTTGGACCTTCACATTGACGATGTAACACAGAAATTGCGTCGGGAATTAATACAAAAGGCACAATGCCGACTTAAGTACAAGAAGAATAAATCTTCTCATCGTTTGTGGTTAGCTTTGAGCGTTTCCTGCTGGATCAGTGCTAGATTCCGATGCGCTTCTGCAGCTTTACTCTATCCCTTGAACCTTCACATTGACGATGAAACACAGAAAATGCGTCGGGATTTAATACAAAAGCACAATGCTGACTTAAGTACAAGAAGAGTAAATTTTCTCTTTGTTTGTGGATTGCTATGAGCGTTTCCTGGGAGATCAGTATTAGATTCCGATGCAGTACCGCAGCTTTTGTCTATATCATGGACCTTCACATTGACGATGAAACACAGAAATTGCGTCGGGATTCAATTCAAAAGGCACAATGAAGACTTATGTACAAGAAGAGTAAATCTTCGCATTGTTTGTGGTTTGATTTGAGCGATTCCTGTGAGATCAGTATTAGATTCCGATGCACTACTGCAGCGTTTCTCTATCCCTTGGACCGTCACCCTGACGATGAAACACAGAAATTGCGTCGGGATTTAATACAAAAAGCACAATGCCGACTTAGGTACAAGATGAGTAAATCTTCTCATTGTTTGTGGTTTCCTTTGTGTGTTTCCTGGGGGATCAGTACTAGATTCCGAAGCACTACTGCAGGTTTATTCTATCGCTTGGACATTCACATTGACGATGAAACACAGATGTTGCGTCGGGAATTAATACAAAACAGCACAATGCCGACTTAAGTACAAGAGGAGTTAATCTTCTGATTGTTAGTGGTTAGCTTTGAACGGTTCCTAGAAGATCAGTATTAGATTCCGATGCACTACTGCAGGTGTACTGTATCGCTTGTACCTTCACATTGACGATGATACATAGAAATTGCGTCGGGATTTAATACAGAAGGCAGAATGCTGACTTGTGTACAAATAGGTTAACTCATCTCATTGTATGTGGTTTGTTTGAGCGGTTTCTGGGGGATCAGTATCATATTCCGATGCACTACTGCATCTTTAGTCTATCCCTTGGACCTTCAGATTGACGATTAAACACAGAAATTGCGTCGGGATTTAAAACAAAATGTACAATGTAAACTTAAGTACAGGGAGAGTAAATCTTCTCATTGTTTGTGGTTTGTTTTGAGCGTTTTCTGGGTGATCAATATTAGTTTCTGTTGCACTACTGCAGCTTTACTCTATCCCTTGGACCTTCACATTGACGATGAAACACAGAATTTGCGTCCAGATTTAATACAAAAGACACAACGACGACTTAAGTAAAAGAAGGTTAAATCTTCTCATTGTTTGTGGTTTGTTTGAGCGTTTCCTGTTAGATCAGTAATAGGTTCCGATGCACTACTTCAGCTTTACACTATCACTTGGACCTTCACATTGACGATAAAACAAAGAAATTGCCATGGGATTTAATACATAAGGCACAATGCCGACTTAAGAACAAGAAGAGTAAATCTTCTCATTGTTTGTGGTTTGCTTTGAGCGTTTCCTGGAAGATCAGTATCAGATTCCGATGAATTACTGCAGCTTTACTGTATCCCTTGGACCTTCAGAGTGACGATGAAACACAAATATTGCGTCGGGATTTGAAAAAAGATTTACAATGTCAACTGAAGTACAAGAAGAGTAAATCTTCTCACTGTTTGCGGTTTGCTTTGAGCGTTTCCTGGGAGATCAGTATTAGATTCCGATAAACTACTGCAGCTTTACCGTATCCCTTGGACCTTCACATTGCTGATGAAAATCAAAAATTGCTTCGGGAATTAAAACAAAGGCACGATGCCATTTTAAGTACAAGAAGAGTTAATCTTTTCACTGGATGAGGTTTCCTTTTGCATTCCCTGGGAGATCAGTATTAGATTCCGATGCACTACTGCAGCTTTACTCTATCCCTTGAACCTTCACATTGACGTAGAAACACTGAAATTGCGTCGGGATTTAATATAAAAGGCACAATGCGGACTGAAGTACATGATGAGTAAATCTTCTCAATGTTTGGGGTTTGCTTTGAGCGTTTCCTGGAAGATCAGTATTAGTTCCCGATGCACTACTCCAGCTTTACTCTATCCCTTGGACCTTCACATTGACGATGAAACACAGAATTTGCATCGGGATTTAAAACAAGATTTACAATGTCAACTGAAGTGCAAGAAGAGTAAATCTTCTCATTGGTTGTGGTTTCATTTCAGAGTTTCCTGGGAGATCAATATTAGATTCCGATGCACTACTGCAGGTTTACTCTATCCCTTGGACCTACACATTGACGACGAAACACAGAAATTGCGTCGGGATTTATTACAAAAGGCACAATGCACACTTAAATACAAGGAGAGTAACACTACTCATTGTTTTTGGTTTCCTTTGAGTGTTTCCTGGGCGATCAAAGTTAGATTCCGATGCACTACTGCTGCTTAACTCTAAGACTTGGACCTTCACATTCACGATGGAACACAAAAATTGCGTCGGGATTTAATACAAAAGGCACAATGCCAACTTCAGTACAAGAAGAGTAAAACTTCTCATTGTTTGTGGTTTGCTTTGAGAGTTTATTGGGAGATCAGTACTAGATTCCGATGCACTACTGCAGCTTTGTTCAATCGCTTGGACCTTCACATTGACGATGAAACACAGATATTTCGTCGGGAATTAATACAAAAAGCACAATGCCGGCTCATGTACAAGAGGATTTAATCTTCTCATTGTTAGTAGTTAGCTTTGAGCGGTTCCTGGAAGATCAGTATTAGATTCCGATGCACTACTGCAGCTTTACTCTATTCCGTGGACCTTCACATTGACGCAGATACTTAGAAATTGCGTCGGGATTTAATACAAAAGGCACAATGCCGACTTAAGTACAAAAGGGTTACATCTTCTCATCGTATGTGGTTTGTTTGAGCGTTTTCTGGGGCATCAGTATTATATTCCGATCCACTACTGCAGCTTTACTCTATCCCTTGGACCGTCACCCTGACGATGAAACACAGAAATTGCGTTGGGATTTAATACAAAAAGCACAATGCCGACATAAGTACAAGAAGAGTAAATCTTCTCATTTTTTGTGGTTTCTTTGTGCGTTTCCTGGGGGAGCAGTACTAGATTACGAAGCACTACTGCAGCTTTATTCTATCGCTTATACCTTCACATTGACGATGAAACACAGATATTGCGTCGGGAATTAATACAAAACAGCACAATGCCGACTTAAGTACAAGAGGAGTTAATCTTCTCATTGTTAGTGGTTAGCTTTGAACGGTTCCTGGAAGATCAGTATTAGATTCCGATGCACTACTGCAGCTTTACTCTATCCCTTGGACCTTGAAATTGACGATGATGCATAGAAATTGCGTCGGGATTTAATACAGAAGGCACATTGCTGACTTATGTACAAAAAGGTTAAATCATCTCATTGTATGTGGTTTGTTTGAGCGGTGTCTGGGGGATCAGTATTATAAACCGATGCACTACTGCAACTTTAGTCTATCCCTTGGACCTTCAGATTGACGATTAAACACAGAAATTGCGTCGGGAATTAAAACAAAATGTACAATGTCAACTTAAGTACAAGAAGAGTAAATCTTCTCATTGTTTATGGTTTGTTTTGAGCGTTTTCTGGGAGATCAATATTAAGTTCTGATGCACTACTGCAGCTTTACTCTATCCCTTGAACTTTCACATTGACGATGAAACACAGAATTTGCGTCCAGATTTAATACAAAAGGCACAACGACGACTTAAGTGAAAGAAGATTAATTCTTCTCATTGTTTGTGGTTTGTTTGAGCGTTTCCTGTTAGATCAGTAATAGATTCCGATGTACTACTTCAGCTTTACACTATCACTTGGACCTTCACATTGACGATAAAACAAAGAAATTGCCACGGGATTTAATACATAAGGCACAATGCCGACTTAAGAACAAGAAGAGTAAATTTTCTCATTTTTTGTGGTTTGTTTTGAGCGTTTCCTGGAAGATCAGTATTAGATTCCGATGAAGTACTACAGCTTTACTCTATCCCTTGGATTTTCAGATTGACGATGAAACACAAATATTGCGTCGGGATTTAAAACAAAATTTACAATGTCAACTGAAGTACAAGAAGAGTAAATCTTCTCACTGTTTGCGGTTTGCTTTGAGCGTTTCCTGGGAGATCAGTATTAGATTCCGATGCACTATTGCAGCTTTACTCTATCCCTTGGACTTTCACATCGACGTTAAGACACAGACATTTCGTCGGGATGTAATACAAGGAGCACAATGCTGACTTAAGTATAAGAAGAGTAAATCTTCTCATTGTTTGTAGTTTGTTCTGAGCATTTCCTGGGAGATCAGTATTAGGTTCCGATGCACTACTGCAGCTATACTCTATCCCTTGGAGCTTCACATTGAAGATGAAACACAGAAATTGCGTACGGATTTAATACAAAAGGCACAACGACGACTTAAGGACAAGAAGAGTAAATCTTCTCATTGTTTGTGGTTTGCTTTGAGCGTTTCCTGGAAGATCAGTATTAGATTCCGATGAACTACTGCAGCTTTACTCTAACCCTTGGACCTTCAGATTGACGATGAAACACAGATATTGCGTCGGGATTTAAAACAAAATTTACAATGTCAACTTAAGTACAAGCAGAGTAAATCGTCTCATTGTTTGTGGTTTGCTTTGAGCGTTTCGTTGGGGATCAGTACTAGATTCCGATGCACTACTGCAGCTTTACTCTATCCCTCGGACCTTCACACTGACGATAAAACACAGAAATTGCGTCGGGATTTAATACCAAAGGGACAATGCTGACTTAAGTACAAGAAGAGTAAATCATCTCATTGTTTGTGGTCTGCTTTGTGCGTTTCCTGGGGGATCAGTACTAGATTCCGATGCACTACTGCAGCTCTATTCTATCGTTTGGACCTTCACATTGACGACGAAACACAGATATTGCGTCGGGAATTAATTCAAAAGCACAATGCCGACTTAAGTACAAGAGAAGTTAATCTTCTTGTTGTTAGTGGTTAGCTTTGAAGGGTTCCTGGAAGATCAGTATTTGATTCCGATGCACTACTGCAGTTTTACACTATCCCATGGACCTTCACATTGACGATGATACATAGAAATTGCATCGGGATTTAATACAAAATGCACAATGCTGACTTAAGTACAAGAAGGTTAAATCTTCTCATTGTATGTGGTTTGTTTGAGCGTTTTCTGTGGGATCAGTATTATATTCCGATGCACTACTGCAGCTTTACTCCATCTCTTGAACCTTCACATTGACGATGAAACACTGAAATTGCGTCGGGATTTAATACAAAATGCACAATGCCGACTTAAGTACATGTAGAGTAAACCTTCTCATTGTTTGTGATTTGCTTTGAGCGTTTCCCATAAGATCAGTATTAGTTCCCGTTGCACTACTGCAGCTTTACCCTATACCTTGGACCTTCACATTGACGATGAAACACAGAAATTTTGTCGGGATTTAATACAAAAGGCACAATGCCAACTTGAGTATAAGTAGAGTACATCTTTTCATTGTTTGTGGTTTACTTTGAGCGTTTCCTGGGAGATCAGTATTAGATTGCGATGCACTACTGCAGCTTTACTCTATCCCTTGGACTTTCACATGGACGATGAAACACAGAAATGGCGTCGAGATTTAATACAAAATTCACAATGCCGACTTTAGTACAAGAATGGTAAATCTTCTCATTGTTTGTAGTTAGCTTTGAGCGTTTTGTGGGAGATCAGGATTAGATTGCGATGCACTACTGCAGCTTTACTCTATCCCTAGGACCTTCACATTAACGACGAAACACAGAAATTGCGTCGGGTTTTAATGCAAAAGGCACATTGCCGACGTAAGTACAAGAAGAGTAAATCTTCTCATTGTTTGTGGTTTGCTTTGTGCGTTTCCTTGGGAATCAGTAATAGATTCCGATGCACTACTGCAGCTTTACTCTATCCCTTGGACTTTCACATTGACAATGAAACAGAGAAAATGCGTCGGGATTCAATACAAAAGGCACTATGCCGACTTCAGTACAAGATGAGTTAATCTACTCATTGTTTGTTGTTTGCTTTTAGCGTTTCCCGGAAGATCAGTATTCGATTCCGATGCACTACTGCAGGTTTAATCTATCCCTTGGACCTACACATTGACGACGAAACACAGAAATTGCGTCGGGATTTATTACAAAAGGCGCAATGCTCACTTAAATACAAGGAGAGTAATACTACTCATTGTTTGTGGTTTCCTTTGAGCGTTTCCTGGGAGATCAATGTTAGATTCCGATGCACTACTGCTGCTTCACTCTAACTCTTGGACCTTCACATTCACGATGGAACACAAAAATTGCGTCGGGAATTAATACAAAATGCACAATGCCGACTTAAGTACAAGAAGAGTAAATCCTCTCATTGTTTGTGGTTTGCTTTGAGCGTTTCCAGGGAGATCAGTATAAGATCCGATGCAACACTGCAGCGTTACTATATCCCTTGGACCTTCATATTGACGATGAAACACAGAAATTGCGTCGGGATTTGAAACGAAAGACACAATGCCGACCTACGTACAAGAAGGTTAATTCATCTCCTTGTTTGTGGTTTGATATGAGCGTTTCCTGGAAGATAAGTATTAGATTCCGATGCACTACTTAACTTTATTCTATCGCTTGGACCTTCACATTGACGATGAAACACACACATTGCGTCGGGATTTAATACAAGAGGCACAATGCCGATGTAAGTACAAGAAGAGTAAATATTCTCTTTGTTTGTGGTACGCTTTGAGCGTTTCCTGGGAGGTCACAATTAGACTCCGATGCAATACTGTGGCTGTACTCTATCGCTTGGACCTCCATAATGACGACGAAACACAGAAATGGCGTCGGGCTTTATACAAAAGGCACTATGCCGACTTAAGTACAAGATGAGCAAATGTACTCATTGTTTATGGTTTGCTTTGAGCGTTTCCATGGAGCTCAGTATTAGATTCCGATGCACTACTGCAGTTTTACTCTATCCCTTAGACCTTCACATTGACGATGAAACATAGAAATTGCGGCGGGATTTAAAACAAATTTTACAATGTCTACTTAAGTACAAGAAGAGCAAATCTTCTCAATGTTTGCGGTTGTCTTTGAGCGTTTCCTGGTAGAGATCAGTATTAGACTCCGATGCACTACTGCAGCTTTACTCTATCCCTTGGACCTTCACATGACGAAGAAACGCACAAATTTCGTCGGGATTTAATACAAAAGGCACAATGCCGACTTAAGTGCGAGAAGAGTAGATCTACTCATTTTTGTGGTTTGCTTTGAGTGTTTCCTCGGAGATCAGTATAAGATTCCGAAGAACTACTGCAGCTTTACTCTATCCCTAGGACCTTCACATTGACGATGAAACACAGAAATTGCGTCGGGATTTAATACAAAAGGCACAATGCCGACTTAAGTACACGAAGAGTAAATCTTCTAAAAGTTTGTGGTTTGCTTTGAGCGTTTTCTGGTAGAGATCAGTATTGGATTCCAATGCACTACTGCAGATTTACTCTATCCCTTGCACCTTCACATTGATGATGAAACACACGAATTGCCACGGGATTTAATATAAAAGGCACAATGCCGACTTAAGTACAAGAAGAGGAATTCTTCTCATTGTTTGTGGTTTTCTTTGAGCGTTTCCTCAGAGATCAGTATTAGATTCCGAAGCGCTACTGCAGCTTTACTCTACCCCTTGGACTTTCACATTGTCGATGAATTACAGAAATTGCGTCGGGATTTAATACGAAAGGCACTATGCCGACTTACGTACTAGATGGTTAACTCATCTCATTGTTTGTGGTTTGCTATGAGCGTTTCCTGGGAGATCAGTATTAGACTCCGAAGTACTACTGCAGCTTTATTCTATCCCTTGGACCTTCACATTGACGATGAAACACAGAAATTGCGTCGGGATTTATTACAAAAGGCACAATGCACACTTAAATACAAGAAGAGTAATCGTTCTCATTGTTTGTGGTTTGCTTTGAGCGTTTCCTCGGATATCAGTATTACATTTCGAGGCACGACTGCAGCTTTACTCTAACCCATGGACCTACACATTGACGATGAAACACAGAAATGGCGTCGGGATTTATTACAAAAGGCACAATGCACACTTAAATACAAGAAGAGTAATCCTCCTCATTGTTTGTGGTTTGCTTTGAGTGTTTCCTGTTAGATCAATGTTAGATTACGATGCACTACTGCTGCTTTACTCTAACTCATCGACTTTCACATTGTCGATGAGATACAGAAATTGCGTTGGGATTTAATACAAAAGGCACAATGAGGACTTACGTACAAGAAGAGTAAATCTTCACACTGTTTGTGGTTTGCTTTGAGCGTTACCTGGGAGATCACTATTAGATTCGATGCACTACTGCAGCTTTAATATATCCCTTGGACCTTCACATTGAGGATGATACACAGAAATTGCGTCGGGATTTAATACGAAAGGCAATATGCCGACCTACGAACAACAAGGTTAAATCATCTCATAGTTTGTGGTTTTGATATGAGCATTTCCTGGGAGATCTGTATTAGATTCCGATGCACTACAGCAGCTTTTTTCTGTCCCTTGGACCCTCACATTGACGATGAAACACAGATATTGCGTCTGGATGTAATACGAAAGGCACTATGCCGACTTATGTCCTAGAAGGTTAACTCATCTCATTGTTTGTGGTTTGCTATGAGCGTTTCCTCGGAGATCAGTATTAGATTCCGATCCACTACTGCTGCTTTAATCTATCGCTTGAACCTTCACATTGACGATGAAACACAGATATTGCGTCTGGATGTAATACGAAAGGCACTATGCCGACTTATGTCCTAGAAGGTTAACTCATCTCATTGTTTGTGGTTTGCTATGAGCGTTTCCTGGGAGATCAGTATTAGACTCCGATGCACTACTGCAGCTTTATTCTATCCCTTGGACCTTCACATTGACGATGAAACACAGATATTGCGTCGGGATTTATTACTAAAGGCACAATGCACACTTAAATACAAGAGGAGTAATCGTTCTCATTGTTTGTGGTTTGCTTTGAGCGTTTCCTGGAAGATCAGTATTAGATTCCGATGCACTACTGCAGCCTTACTCTATCCTTTGGACTTTCACATTGACGATGAAACACAGAAATTGCGTCGGGAATTTATACAAAAGGCACAATGAAGACTTACGTACAAGAAGAGTAAATCTTCGCATTGTTTGTGGTTTGGTTTGAGCGCTTCCTGGGAGACCAGTATTAGATTCCGATGCACTACTGCAGCTTTACCCTATCCCTTATATCTTGACATTGACGATGAAACACAGATATAGCGTCTGGATTTAATACAAAAGTTACAATGCCAACTTAAGTACAAGAAGAGTAAATCTTCTCATTGTTTGTGATTTGATTAAGCGTTTCCTGGGAGATCAGAATTAGATTACGATGCACCACTGCAGCTTTATTTACTCTATCCCTTTGAGCTTCACATTGACGATGAAACACAGAAATTGAGTCGGGATTTAATACAAAGGGCACAATGCCGACGTTAGTACAAGGAGGTTTAATCTTCTCATTATATATGGTCAGTTTGAATGTTTCCTGGGAGATCAGTATTACATACCGATGCACTACTGCAGCTTTACACTAAGCCTTGGACCTTCGCATTGACGATGAACCACAGAAATTGCTTCGGGATTTAATACAAAAGGCACAATACCGACTTAAGTACAAGAAGAGTAAATCTTGTCATTGTTAATGGTTTGCTTTGAGCGTTTCCTGGGTGATCAGTACTAGATTCCGATGCACTACTGCAGATTTACTCTATCCCTTGGACTTTCAAATTGATGATGAAACACGAAAAATGCGTCGGGATTTAATACAAAGTGCACAATGCCGACTTAAGTACAAGAAGAGTAAATAATCTCTTTGTTTAAGGTTTGCCATGAGCGTTTCCTGGGAGATCAGTATTAGATTCCGATGCACTACTGCAGCTTTACACTATACCTTGGACCATCACATTGACGATGAAACTCAGAAATTAATTCGGGATTTAATGCAAAAGGCACAATGCCGACTTAAGTACAAGAAGTGTCAATCTTTTCATTGTTTGTGGTTTGCTTAGAGCGTTTCCTGGGAGTTCAGTACTAGAATCGGATGCACTACTGGAGCATTTCTGTATCCCTTGGACCTTCACATTGACGATGAAACACAGAAATTGCGTCGCGATTTATTACAAAAGGCACAATGCCGACTTGAGTAGAAGAAGCGTAAATATTCTCTTTGTTTGTGGTTAGATTTAAGCGTTTCCTGGGAGATCAGTATAAGATTCCGATGCACTACTGCAGCTTTACTCTATCCCTTGGCCCTTCAGATTGACGATGAAACACAGAAATTGCGTCAGGATTTAACACAAAATCCACAATGCCGACTTAAGTACAAGAAGGTTAAATATTCTCATTGTTTGTGGTTTGTTTAAACTTTTCCTGGGAGATCAGTAATAGATTCTGTGCACTACTGCAGCTTTACACTATCCCATGGACCTTCTCATTACGATGAAACTTAGAAATTAAGTCGGGATTTAATACAAAATGCACAATGCCGAATTAAGTACATGAAGTGTATATCCTTTCATTGTTTTTGGTTTGCTTCGAGCGTTTCCTGGGGGATCAGTACTAGATTCCGAAGCACTACTGCAGCTTTACTCTATCCCTTGGACCTTCACATTGACGATGAAACACAGATTATGCGTCGGAATTTAATACGAAAGGCACAATGCCGACTTAAGTAAAAGAAGGTTACATCTTCTCATTGTTTGTGGTTTGATTGAGATTTTCCTGGGAGATCAGTAATAGATACCGATGCACTACTGCAGCTTCAGACAATCCCTTAGAAATTCACATTGACGATGAAACACAGAAAATGCGTCGGGATCTAATACAAAAGGCACAATGTGGACTTATGTACAAGAAGACTGAATATTCTATTTGTTTGTGGTTTGCTTTGAGCGTTTCCTGGGGAATCAGTACTACATTCCGATGCACTACTGCATCTTTACTCTATACCTTGGACCTTCACATTGACGATGAAGCACAAAAATTGCGTCTGGATTTAATACGAAAGGCACTATGCCGACTTACGTACTAGAAGGTTATCTCATCTCATTGTTTGTGGTTTGCTATGAGCGTTTCCTGGGAGATCAGTATTAGAGTCCGATGCACTACTGCAGCTTTATTCTATCCCTTGGACCTTCACATTGACGATGACCCACAGAAATTGCGTCTGGATTTAAAACAAAAGGCACAATCCCGACTTAAGTACTAGAAGAGTAAATCTTCTTAATGTTTGTGGTTTGCTTTGAGCGTTTACTATAAGATCAGAATTAGATTTCGATGCACTACTGCTGCTTTAATCTATCGCTTGAACCTTCACATTGATGATGAAACACAAAAATTGCGTCTGGATTTAATAAGAAAGGCACTGTGCCGACTTACGTACTAGAAGGTTATCTCAACTCATTTTTTGTGGTTTGCTATGAGCGTTTCCTGGGAGATCAGTATTAGACTCCGATGCACTACTACAGCTTTATTCTATCCCTTGGACCTTCACATTGACGATGAAACACAGAAATTGCGTCGGGATTTAATACGAAAGGCACAATGAAGACTTATGTACAATAAGAGTAAATCTTCGCATTGTTTGTGGTTTGCTTTGAGCGTTACCTGGGAGATCAGAATTAGATTCCGATGCACCACTGCAGCTTTACTCTATCCCTTGGACCTACACATTGACGATGAAACACAGAAATTGCGTCGGGATTTGTTACAATTGCACACTTAAATACAAGAAGAGTAATCCTCCTCATTGTTTGTGGTTTGCTTTGAGTGTTTCCTGGGAGATCAATGTTAGATTCCGATGCACTACTGCTGCTTTACTCTAACTCGTGGACTTTCACATTATCGATGAGATACAGAAATTGCGTCGGGATTTAATACAAAAGGCACAATACCAACTTGAGTACAAGAAGAGAAAATCTTCACATTGTTTGTGGTTTGCTTTGAGCGTTACCTGGGAGATCAGTATTCGATCCGATGCTCAACAGCAGCTTTAATATATCCCTTGGACCTTCACATTGAGGATGAATCACAGAAATTGCGTCGGGATTTAATACGAAAGGCACAATGCCGACCTACGGACAACAAGGTTAATTCATCTCATAGTTTGTGGTTTTGATATGAGCGTTTCCTGGGAGATCTGTATTAGATTCCGATGCACTGCTGCAGCTTTTTTCTATCCCTTCTACCCTCACATTGAGGATGAATCACAGAAATTGCGTCGGGATTTAATACGAAAGGCACAATGCCGACCCACGAACAACAAGGTTAAATCATCTCATAGTTTGTGGTTTTGATATGAGCGTTTCCTGGAGATCTGTATTAGATTCCGATGCACTACTGCAGCTTTTTCTATCCCTTGGACCTTCACATTGACGATGAAACACAGAAATTGCGTCAATATTTATTACAAAAGGCACAATGCACACTTAAATACAAGAAGGGCAATCCTTCTCATTGTTTGTGGTTTGCTTTGAGCGTTTCCTGGGATATCAGTATTACGTTTTGAGGCACTACTGCAGGTTTACTGTATCCCTTGGACCTTCACATTCGCGATGGAACACAGCAATTGCGTCGGGATTTAATACAAAAGGCGCAAATCCGACTTAAGTACAAGAAGAGTAAATCTTCTCCATGTTTGTGGTATGCTTTGAGCGTTTCCTGGGAGAACAGTATTAGATTCCGATGCCCTACTGCAGCTTAACTCTATCCCTTGGACCTTCACATTGACGATAAAACACAGAAATTGCGTCGGGATTTAATACAAAAGCCACAATGAAGACTTATGTACAATAAGAGTAAATCTTCGCATTGTTTGTGGTTTGCTTTGAGCGTTACCTGGGAGATCAGAATTAGATTCCGATGCACCACTGCAGCTTTACTCTATCCCTTGGACGTTCACATTGACGATGAAACACAGAAAATGCGACGGGATTTAATACAAAGGGCACAATGCCGACTTAAGTACAAGAAGAGTAAATTATCTCTTTGTTTATGGTTTGCCATGAACGTTTCCTGGGAGATCAGTATTAGATTCCGATGCACTGCTGCAGCTTTACACTATCCCTTGGACCATCTCATTGACAATGAAACTCAGAAATTAATTCGGGATTTAATACAAAAGGCAAAATGCCGTCTTAAGTACAAGAAGTGTCAATCTTTTCATTGTTTGTGGTTTGCTTAGAGCGTTTCCTGGTAGTTCAGTACTAGATTCCGATGCACTACTGGAGCATTTCTCTATCCCTTGGTCCTTCACATTGACGATGAAACACAGAAATTGCGTCGGGATTTAACATGAAAGGCACAATGCCGACTTACGTACAAGAAGGTTAAATCATCTCGTAGTTTGTGGTTTGCTATTAGCGTTTCCTGTGAGATTAGTATTAGACTCCGATGCACTACTGCAGCTTTATTCTATCCCGTGGACCTTCACATTGACGGTGAAACACAGAAACTACGTCGGGATTTAATACGAAAGCACCATGCCGACTTACGTACAAGAACGTTAAATCATCTCATTGTTTGCGGTTTACTATGAGCGTGTCCTGGGAGATCAGTATTAGACTCCGATGCACTACTGCAGCTTTATTCCATCACTTGGACCTTCATATTGACGATGAAACATAGAAATTGTGACGGGATTTATTAGAAAAGGCACAATGCACACTTAAATACAACAAGAGTAATCCTTCTCATTGTTTGTGGTTTGCTTTGAGCTGTTCCTGGGAGATCAGTGTTAGATACCGATGCACTGCTGCAGCTTTACTCTAATCTTTGGACTTTCGCATTGTCGATGAAATATAGAAATTGCGTCGATATCTAATTCAAAAGGCACAATACCAACTTGAGTACAAGAAGAGTAAATCTTCCAATAGTTTGTGGTTTGCTTTGAGCGTTTCCTGGGTAATCAGTATTACATTCCGAGGCACTACTGCAGCTTTACTCTATCCCTTCGACCTTCACTTTCACGATGGAACACAGAAATTGCGTCGGGATTTAATACAAAATGCAGAATGCCGCCTTGAGTAGAAGAAGAGTAAATATTCTCTTTGTTTGTGGTTAGATTTAAGCGTTTCCTGGGAGATCAGTATTAGATTCCGATGCACTACTGCAGCTTTTTTCTATCCCTTCTACCCTCACATTGAGGATGAATCACAGAAATTGCGTCGGGATTTAATACGAAAGGCACAATGCCGACCTACGAACAACAAGGTTAAATCATCTCATAGTTTGTGGTTTTGATATGAGCGTTTCCTGGGAGATCTGTATTAGATTCCGATGCACTACTGCAGCTTTTTTCTATCCCTTGGACCATCACATTGACGATGAAACACGGAAATTGCGTCAGGATTTATTACAAAAGGCACAATGCACACATAAATACAAGAAGGGTAATCTTTCTCATTGTTTGTGGTTTGCTTTGAGCGTTTCCTTGGATATCTGCATTACGTTTCGGGGCACTACTGCAGCTTTACTCTATCCCTTGGACCTTCACATTCGCGATGGAACACAGCAATTGCGTCGGGATTTAATACAAAAGGCACAATGCCGACTTAAGTACAAGAAGTGTAAATCTCCTCATTGTTTGTGGTTTGCTTTGAGCCTTTCCTTGGAGATTAGTATTAGATACTGATGCACTGCTGCAGCCTTACTATATCGCTTGGACCTTCATATTGACGGTGAAACACAGAAATTACGTCGGGATTTAATACAAAAGGCATAATTCCGACTTACGTAGAAGAAGGTTAAATCAACTCATTGTTTGTGGATTGCTATGAGCGTTTCCTGGTAGATCAGTATCAGACTCCGATGCACCACTGCAGCTTTATTCTGTCCCTTGGACCTTCACATTGACGATGTAACACAGAAATTGCGTCGGGAATTAATACAAAAGGCACAATGCCGACTTACGTACAAGAAGAATAAATCTTCTCATTGTTTGTGGTTAGCTTTGAGCGTCTCCTGCTGGATCAGTACTAGATTCCGATGCGCTTCTGCAGCTTTACTCTATTCCTTGAACCTTCACATTGACGATGAAACACAGAAAATGCGTCGGGATTTAATACAAAAGCACAATGCTGACCTAAGTACAAGAAGAGTAAATTTTCTCTTTGTTTGTGGATTGCTATGAGCGTTTCCTGGGAGATCAGTATTAGTTTCCGATGCATTACTGCAACTTTTGTCTATATCGTGGACCTTCACATTGACGATGAAACACAGAAATTGCGTCGGGTTTTATTACAAAAAGCACAAATCCGAATTAAGTACAAGAAGAGTAAATCTTCTCAATGTTTGTGGTTTGCTTTGAGCGTTTCCTGGGAGAACAGTATTAGTTTCCGATGCACTACTGCAACTTTACACTATCCCTTAGACCTTCTCATTACGATGAAACTTAGAAATTAAGTCGGGATTTAATACAAAATGCACAATGCCGGCTTAAGTACACGAAGTGTAAATCTTTTTATTGTTTGTGTCTGCTTTGAGCGTTTCCTGGGGGATCAGTACTAGATTCCGATGCACTACTGCAGCTTTACTGTATACCTTGGACCTTCACATTGACGATGAAACACAGAAAAAGCGTCGGGATCTAATACAAAAGGCACAATGCCGACTTATGTACAAGAAGACTAAATATTCTCTTTGTTTGTGGTTTGCTTTGAGCGTTTCCTGGGAGTTGACTATTAGACTCAGATGCACTAGTACAGCTTTATTCTATCCCTTGGACCTTCACATTGACGATGAAACACAGAAATTGCGTCGGGATTTCATACGAAAGCCACAATGCGAACTTACGTACAAGAATGTTAAATCATATCATTGTTTGCGGTTTGCTATGAGCGTGTCCTGGGAGATCAGTATTAGACTCCGATGCACTACTGCAGCTTTATTCTATGCCTAGGTTCCTCACATTGACGAAGAAACGTAGAAATTACGCTGGATTTATTACCAAAGGCACAATGCACACTTAAATACAAATAGAGTAATCCTTCTCATTGTGTGTGGTTTGCTTTGAGCTTTTCCTGGGAGATCAGTATTAGATTCCGATGCACTACTGGAGCATTTCTCTATCCCTGGGACCTTCACATTGACGATGAAACACAGAAGTTGCGTCGGGACTTAACATGAAAGGCACAATACCGACTTACGTACAAGAAGGTTAAATCATCTCATAGTTTGTGGTTTGCTATGACCGTATCCTGTGAGATTAGTATTAGACTCCGATGCACTACTGCAGCTTTATTCTATCCCGTGGACCTTCACATTGACGATGAAACACAGAAACTACGTCGGGATTTAATACAAAAGGCACAATGAAGACTTATGTACAAGAAGAGTAAATCTTCGCATTGTTTGTCGTTTGATTTGAGCGCTTCCTGGGAGATCAGTATTAGATTCCGATGCACTAATACAGCTTTACTCTATCCCTTGGATCTTGATATTGACGATGAAACACATAAAGTGCGTCTGGATTTAATACAAAAGTTACAATGCCGACTTCAGTACAAGAAGAGTAAATCTTCTCATTGTTTGTGGTTTGATTAAGCGTTTCCTGGGAGATCAGAATTAGATTCCGATGCACCATTGCAGCTTTACTCTATCCCTTGGACGTTCACATTGACGATGAAACACAGAAAATGTGTCGGGATTTAATATAAAGGGCACAATGCCGACTTAAGTACAAGAAGAGTAAATAATCTCTTTGTTTAAGGTTTGCCATGAACGTTTCCTGGGAGATCAGTATTAGATTCCGATGCACTACTGCAGCTTTACACTATCCCTTGGACCATCACATTGACGATGAAACTCAGAAATTAATTCGGGATTTAATACAAAAGGCAAAATGCCGTCTTAAGTACAAGAAGTGTCAATTTTTCATTGTTTGTGGTTTGCTTAGAGCGTTTCCTGGGAGTTCAGTACTAGATTCCGATGCACTACTGGAGCATTTCTCTATCCCTTGGACATTCACATTGACGATGAAACTCAGAAATTGAGTCGGGATTTAATACGAAATGCACAATGTAGACTTACGTACAAGAAGGTTAAATTATCTCATAGTTAGTGGTGTGCTATGAGCGTTCCCTGGGAGTTCAGTATTAGACTCCGATGCACTACTGCAGCTTTATTCTATCCCTCGGTCCTTTACATTGTCGATGAAACACAGAAATTGCATCTGGATTTAATACGAAAGGCACAATGAGGAATTAAGTACCACAAGGTTAACTCTTCTCATTGTTTAGGGTTTGTTTGAGCTTTTCCAGGGTTATCAGTAATAGATTCCGATCCACTACTGCAGCTTTACACTATCCCTTGGACCTTCCCATTGACGATGAAACTTAGAAATTAAGTCGGGATTTAATACAAAATGCTCAATGCCGACTTAAGTACAAGAAGAGTAATTCTTCTCATTGTTTGTGGTTTGCTTTGAACGCTTAATGGGAGATCAGTATTAGATTCCGATGCACTACTGCAGCTTTACTCTATCCCTAGGATCTTCACATTGACGATAAAACACAGAAATTGCTTTGGGATTTAATACAAAAGGCACAATGCCGACTTAATTACAAGAAGAGTAATTTTTCTCATTGTTTGTGGTTTGCTTAGAGCGCTTAATGGGAGATCAGTATTAGATTCCGATGCACTACTGCAGCTTATCTCTATCCCTTGGAACTTCACATTGACGATGAAACATAGAAATTGCTTCGGAATTTAATACAAAAGGCACAATGCCGATTTAAGAATATGAAGAGTAAATTTTCTCATTGTTTGTGGTTTGCTTTGAACGTTTCCTGGGATTTCAGTATTAGATTCCGATGCATTACTGCAGCTTTACTCTATCCCTTGGACCTTCACATTGACGATAAAACACAGAAATTGCGTCGGGATTTATTACAAAATGCACAATGCCGACTTAAGTACGAGAAGAGTAAATAATCTCATTGTTTGTGGTTAGCTGTGAGCGTTTCCTGGGAAATCAGTATTAGATTCCGTTGCACTACTGCAGCTTTACACTATCCCTTGGACCCACACATTGACGATTAAACACATAATTTTCGTCGGGATTTAATACAAAATGCACAATGCCGAATTAAGTACAAGAAGGTTAAATCTTCTGATTGTTTGTGGTATTTTGAGCGTTTCCTGGGAGATCAGAAATAGATTCCGATGCACTGCTGCAGCTTTACACTATCCCTTGGACCTTCACATTGACGATGAATCTCAGAAATTAAGTCGGGATTTAATACAAAAAGCACAATGCCGACTTAAGTACAAGAAGTGTGAATCACCTCATTTTTTGTGGTTTGCTTTCAGCGTTTCCTGGGGCATCAGTACTACATTCCGATGCAATACTGCAGCTTCACTCTATCCCATGGACCTTCACATTGACGATGAAACATAGAAAATGCGTCGGGATTTAATACAAAAGGCACAATGCCGACTTAAGTACAAGAAGAGTAAATATACTCTCTGGTTATGGTTTCCTTTGAGCGTTTCCTCGGTGATCAGCTTTAGATTCCGATGCACTACGGCTGCTTCACTCTATCCCTTGGACCTTGACATTGACGATGAAACACAGAAATAGCGTCGGTATTTAAAACGAAAGGCACAATGCCGACTAACGTACAAGAAGGTTAAATCTTCTCATTGTTTGTGGTTTGCTTTTATCGTTTCCTGGGAGATCTGTATTAGATTCCGATGCAATACTGCAGCTTTGCTCTACCACTTGGACCTTCACGTTGTAGATGAATCACAGAAATTGCCCCGGGATTTAATACAAAAGGCACAATGCCGACTTATGTACAAGAAGAGTAAATCTTCTCATTGTTTAAGGTTTGCTTTCAGCATTTCCTGTGAGATCAGTATTAGATTCCGATGATCTACTGCAGCTTTACTATATCCCTTGGACCTTCACATTGACGAGGAAACAGGGAATTAGCGTCGGGATTTAATACAATAGGCACAATGCCGACTTCACTACAAGAAGAGTAAATCTTCTCACTGTTTGTGGTTTGCTTTGAGTTTTTCCTGGGAGATCAGTGTTATATTCCGATGGACTACTGCAGCTTTACTCTATCCCTTGGACCTTCACATAGACGGCGAAACACAGAAAATAAATCGCGATTTAATACAAATGGCACAATGCCGACTTATGTACTAGATGAGAAAATATTCTCTTTGTTTGTGTTTCGCTTTTAGTGTTTTCTGGGAGATCAGTGTTAGATTCCGATGCACTACTGCAGCTTTACTCTAACACTTGTACTTTCACATTGTCGATGAAATAGAGAAATTGCGTCGGGATTTAATACAAAAGGCACAATACCAACTTGAGTACATGAAGAGTAAATCTTCTCATTGTTTGTTGTTTCCTTTGGGCGTTACCTGGGGGATCAGTATTAGATTCCGATGCATTACTGCAGCTTCAATCTATCCCTTGGACCTTCACATTGACGATGAAACACGGAAAATGCGGCGCGATTTAATACAAAAGGCACAATGCCGACTTAAGTAAAAGAAGAGTAAATTTTCTCTTTGTTTGTGGTTTCCTTTGAGCGTT
This sequence comes from Schistocerca piceifrons, assembly GCF_021461385.2. Lineage (NCBI taxonomy): Eukaryota > Metazoa > Arthropoda > Insecta > Orthoptera > Acrididae > Schistocerca > Schistocerca piceifrons. The sequence continues at coordinate 1,121,880,019 of NC_060139.1, read as the reverse complement.
TCCTGGGAGATCAGTATTAGATTCCGATGCATTACTGCAGCTTTAGACTATCCCTTGGACCTTCACATTGACGATGAAACACTAAAATTGCGTCGGGATTTAATACAAAAGGCACAATGCCGACTTAAGTCCAAGAAGAGTAAATCTTCTCATTGTTTGTTTTTTGCTTTGAGCGTTTCCTGGAAGATCAGTATTAGATTCCGAAGCACTACTGCAGCTTTACTCTAACCCTTGGACATTCACATTGACGATGAAACACAGAAATTGCGTCGGATTATAATACAAAAGGCACAATGCCGACTCAAGTAAAAGAAGGTTTAATATTCTCATTGTATGTGGTTTGTTTGAGCGTTTCCTGGGACATCAGTATTAGATTCCGATGCACTACTGCAGCTTTACACTATCCCTCTTACCTTCACATTGTCGATGAACCACAGAAATTTCGTCGGGATTTAATACAAAATCCACAATGCCGACTTAAGTACAAGAAGGTTAAATCTCCTCATTGTATGTGGTTTGTTTGAGCTTTTCCTGGGAAATCAGTAATAGATTCCGATGCACTACTGCAGCTTTACACTATCCCTTGGACCTTCACATTGACGATGAAACTCAGAAATTAAGTCGGGATTTAATACAAAAGGCACAATGCCGACTTAAGTACAAGATGTGTAAATCTTTTCATAGTTTGTGGTTTGCTTTGAGCGTTTCCTGGGGGACCAGTCCTTGAATCCGATGCACTACTGCAGATTTACTTTATCCCTTGGACCTTCACATTGACGATGAAACAGAAAATGCGTCTGGCTTTAATACAAAAGGCACAGTGCCGACTTAAGTAAAAGAAGGGTAAATTTTCCCTTTGTTTGTGGTTTGCTTTGAGCGTTTCCTGGGAGATCAGTACTAGATTCCGATGCATTACTGCAGCTTTAGTCGATCCCTTGGACCTTCACAGTGACGATGAAACACTAAAATTGCATCGGGATTTACTACAAAAGGTACAATGCCGACTTAAGACCAAGAAGAATAAATCTTCCCATTGCTTGTTTTCTGCTTTGTGCATTTCCTGGGATTTCAGTATTAGATTCCGATGCACTACTGCAGCTTTACTCTATCCCTTGGACCTTCACATTGGCGATGAAACACAGAAATAGCGTATGGATTTAATACAAAAGTTACAATGCCGACTTAAGTACAAGATGAGTAAATGTTCTCATTGATTCTGGTTTGATGAAGCGTTTCCTGGGAGATCAGTATTAGATTCCGATGCACTACTGGAGCTTTACTCTATACCTTGTACCATCACATTACGATGAAAAACAGAAATTGCGTCGGAATATAATACAAAAGGCACAATGCCGACTCGAGTACAAGAAGGATTAATCTTCTCATTGTATGTGGTTTGTTTGATCGTTTAGTGAGAGATCAGTATTAGATTCCGATGCACTACTGCAGCTTTACTCTATCCCTTGGACGTTCACATTGACGATGAACCACAGACATTGCGTCGGGATTTTATACAAAAGGCACAATGCACACTTAAATACAAGAAGAATAATCCCTCTCATTGTTTGTGGTATGCTTTGAGCGTTTCCTGGGAGATCAGTGTTAGATTCCGAAGCACTACTGCAGCTTTACTCTAATCCTTGGACGTTCACTTTGTCGATGAAGTACAGAAATTGCGTCGGGTTTTAATACAAAAGGCACAATATCAACTTGAGTACAAGAAGAGAAGATCTTCTCAAAGTTTGTGGTTTGCTTTGAGCGTTTTCTGGGATATCAGTATTACATTCTGATGCACTACTGCAGCTTTAATCTATCCGTTGGACCTTCACATTCACGATGGAACACAGAAATTGCGTCGGGATTTGATGCAAAATGCACAATGCCGACTTAAGTACAAGACGAGTAAATCTTCTCAGTGTTTGTCGTTTGCTTTGAGCGTTTCCTGGGAGATCAGTATTAGTCTACGATGCACTACTGCAGCATTATTCTATCCCTTGGACCTTCACATTCACGATGAATCATAGAAATTGCGTCGGGATTTTATACAAAAGGCAAAATGAATTTTTACGTACAAGAAGAGTAAATCTTCTCATTGTTTGTTGTTAGCTTTGAGCGTTTCCTGGGAGATCAGTATTAGACTCCGATGCACTACTGCAGCTTTACTCTTGCCCTTGGGCCTTCACATTGACGATGAAACACAGAAATTGCGTCGGGATTTAATACAAAAGCCACAATGCCGACTTAAGTACGAGAAGGTTATACCTTCTCATTGTTTGTGATTTGTTTGAACTTTGCCTGGGAGATCAGTAATAGATTCCAATGCACTACTGCAGATTTACACTATACCTTCGACCTTCGTATTGACGATGAAACTCAGAAATTAAGTCGGGATTCAATTTAAAATGCACAATGCCAACTTCAGTACAAGAAGTGTAAATCTTTTCATTGTTTGTGGTTTGTTTGAGCGTTTCCTGTGGGATCAGTACTAGATTCCGACGCACTACTGCAGCTTTACTCTATCCCTTGGACCTTCACATTGACGATGAAACACAGAAATTGCGTCGGAATATAATACAAAAAGCACAATGCCGACTCAAGTAAAAGAAGGTTTAATATTCTCATTGTATGTGGTTTGTTTGAGCGTTTCCTGGGACATCAGTATTAGATTTCGATGCACTACTGCAGCTTTACTCTATCCCTCTTACCTTCACATTGACGATGAACCACAGGAATTTCGTCGGGATTTAATACAAAATCATCAATGCCGACTTAAGTACAAGAAGGTTAAATCTTCTCATTGTATGTGGTTTGTTTGAGCTTTTCCTGGGAAATCAGTAATAGATTCCGATGCACTACTGCAGCTTTACACTATCCCTTGGACCTTCACATTGACGATGAAACTCAGAAATTAAGTCGGGATTTAATACAAAAGGCACAATGCCGACTTAAGTACAAGAAGTTCAAATCTTTTCATTGTTTGTGGTTTGCTTTGAACCTTTCCTGGGGGATCAGTACTAGTTTCCGATGCACTACTACAGCTTTACCATATCCCTTGGAACTTCACATTGACGATGTAACACAGATATTGCGCCGGGATTTAACACAAAACGCACAATGCCGACTTAAGTAAAACAAGGTGAAATATTCTCATTGTTTGAGATGTGTTTGAGCTTTTCCTGAGAGATCAGTATTAGATTCCGATACACTACTGCAGCTTTACTCTATCCCTTGGACCTTCACATTGACGATGAAACACAGAAATTGCGTCGGGATGTAATACAAAAGGCACAATGCCGTCTTAAGTACAAGAAGAGTAAATCTTCTCATTGTTTATTGTTTGCTATGAACGTTTCCTCGGAGATCAGTATTAGATTCCGAAGCACTACTGCAGCTTTACTCTATCCCTTGGCACATCATATTGACGATGAAACACAGAAATTGCGTCGGGATTTAATACAGAATGCACAATGCCGACTTAAGTACTACAGGAGTAAATCATCTCATTGGATGTGGTTTGCTTTCAGAGTTACCTGGGAGATCGCTATTAGATTCCGATGCACAACTGCAACTTTACTCTATCCCTTGGACCTTCACATTGACAATGAAACACGGAAATTGCATCGGGATATAAGACAAAAGCCACAATGCAGACTTAAGTACAAGAAGAGTAAATCCTCTCATTGTTTGTGGTTACCTTTGGGCGTTTCCTGGGAGATCTGTATTAGATTCCGATGCACTAATGCAGCTTATCTCTATCCCTTGGAACTTCACATTGACGATGAAACATAGAAATTGCTTCGGAATTTAATACAAAAGGCACAATGCCGATTTAAGTATAAGAAGAGTAAATTTTCTCATTGTTTGTGGTTTGCTTTGAGCGTTTCCTCGGATTTCAGTATTAGATTCCGTTGCACTACTGCAGCTTTACACTATCCCTTGGACCCACACATTGACGATTAAACACATAAATTTCGTCGGGATTTAATACAAAATGCACAATGCCGAATTAAGTACAAGTAGGTTAAATCTTCTGATTGTTTGTGGTATTTTGAGCGTTTCCTGGGAGATCAGTAATAGATTCCGATGCACTGCTGCAGCTTTACACTATCCCTTGGACCTTCACATTGACGATGAATCTCAGAAATTGCGTCGGGATTTAATACAAAAAGCACAATGCCGAATTAAGTACAAGAAGTGTGAATCATCTCATTTTTTGTGGTTTGCTTTCTGCGTTTCCTGGGGCATGAGTACTACATTCCGATGCAATACTGCAGCTTCACTGTATCCCATGGACCTTCACATTGACGATGAAACATAGAAAATGCGTCGGGATTTAATACGAAAGGCACAATGCCGACTTAAATACAAGAAGAATAAATATACTCTCTGGTTATGGTTTCCTTTGAGCGTTTCCTCGGAGATCAGCTTTAGATTCCGATGCACTACGGCAGCTTCACTCTATCCCTTGGACCTTCACATTGACGATGAAACACAGAAATAGCGTCGGTATTTAATACGAAAGGCACAATGCCGACTAACGTACAAGAAGGTTAAATCTTCTCATTGTTTGTGGTTTGCTTTGATCGTTTCCTGGGAGATCTGTATTAGATTCCGATGCAATACTGCAGCTTTGCTCTACCACTTGGATCTTCACTTTGTAGATGAATCACAGAAATTGCCCCGGGATTTAATACAAAGGGCACAATGCCGACTTATGTACAAGAAGAGTAAATCTTCTCATTGTTTAAGGTTTGCTTTCAGCATTTCCTGTGAGATCAGTATTAGATTCCGATGATATACTGCAGCTTTTCTATATCCCTTAGACCTTCACATTGACGAGGAAACAGGGAAATAGCGTCGGGATTTAATACAAAAGGCACAATGCCGACTTCACTACAAGAAGAGTAAATCTTCTCACTGTTTGTGGTTTGCTTTGAGTTTTTCCTGGGAGATCAGTGTTATATTCCGATGGACTACTGCAGCTTTACTCTATCCCTTGGACCTTCACATAGACGGCAAAACACAGAAAATCAATCGCGATTTAATACAACTGGCACAATGCCGACTTATGTACTAGATGAGAAAATATTCTCTTTGTTTGTGTTTCGCTTTTAGTTTTTTCTGGGAGATCAGTATTAGATTCCGATGCACTACTGCAGCTTTACTCTAACACTTGGACTTTCACATTGTCGATGAAATAGAGAAATTGCGTCGGGATTTAATACAAAAGGCACAATACCAACTTGAGTACAAGAAGAGTAAATGTTCTCATTGTTTGTTGATTCCTTTGGGCGTTACATGGGGGATCAGTATTAGATTCCGATGCATTACTGCAGCTTTAATCTTTCCCTTGGACCTTCACATTGACGATAAAACACAGAAATTGCGTCGGGATTTAATACGGAAGACGCATGGCTGACTTACGTACAAGAAGGCTAAATCATCTCATTGTTTGTGGTTTGCTATGAGTCTTTCCTGGGAGATCAGTATTAGATTCCGCTGCACTACTGCAGCTTTACTATATCCCTTGGACCTTCACATTGACGATGAAACGCAGAAATAGCGTCGGGATTTAATAAGAAAGGCACAATGCCGACTTAAGTACAGGAAGTATAAATCTTTTCATTGTTTGTGGTTTCCTTTGACCGTTTCGTGGGGGATCAGTACTAGATTCCGATGCACTACTGCAGATTTACTCTATCACTTGGACCTTCACATTGACGATGAAACACAGAATATGCGGCGCGATTTAATACTAAAAGCACAATGCCAACTTAAGTCCATAAAAAAAGTAAATCTTCTCATTGTTTGTTTTTTGCTTTGAGCATTTCCTGGGAGATCAGTATTAGATTCCGAAGCACTACTGCAGCTTTACTCTATCCCTTGGACCTTCACATTGACGATGAAACACAGAAATTGCGTCGGAATATAATACAAAAGGCACAATGCCGACTCAAGTAAAAGAAGGTTTAATATTCTCGTTGTATGTGGTTTGTTTGAGCGTTTCCTGGGCGATCAGTATTAGATTCCGAAGCACTACTGCAGCTTTACTCTATCCCTTGGCACATCACATTGACGATGAAACACAGAAATTGCGTCGGGATTTAATACAGAATGCACAATGCCGACTTAAGTACTACAGGAGTAAATCATCTCATTGGATGTGGTTTGCTTTCAGAGTTACCTGGGAGATCAGTATTAGATTCCGATGCACTACTGCAGCTTTACTCTATCCCTTGGACCTTCACATTGATAATGAAACACGGAAATTGCGTCGGGATTTAAGACAAATGCCACAATGCAGACTTAAGTACAAGAACAGTAAATCCTCTCATTGTTTGTGGTTACCTTTGGGCGTTTCCTGGGAGGTCTGTATTAGTTTCCGATGCACTACTGCAGCTTATCTCTATCCCTTGGAACTTCACATTGACGATGAAACACAGAAATTGCGTCGGAATATAATACAAAAGGCACAATGCCGACTCAAGTAAATGAAGGTTTAATATTCTCATTGTATGTGGTTTGTTTGAGCGTTTCCTGGGACAACGGTATTAATTCCAATGCACTACTGCAGCTTTACTCTATCCCTCTTACCTTCACATTGTCGATGAACCACAGAAATTTCGTCAGCATTTAATACAAAATCCACAATGCCGACTTAAGTACAAGAAGGTTAAATCTTCTCATTGTATGTGGTTTGTTTGAGCTTTTCCTGGGAAATCAGTAATAGATTCCGATGCACTACTGCAGCTTTACACTATCCCTTGGACCTTCACATTGACGATAAAACTCAGAAATTAAGTTTCGATTAAATACAAAAGGCACAGTGCCGACTTAAGTACAAGATGTGTAAATCTTTTCATAGTTTGTGGTTTGCTTTGAGCGTTTCCTGGGGGACCAGTCCTAGAATCCGATGCACTACTGCCGATTTACTTTATCCTTTGGACCTTCACATTGACGATGAAACAGAAAATGCGTCTGGATTTAATACAAAAGGCACAGTGCCGACTTAAGTAAACGAAGGGTAAATTTTCGCTTTGTTTGTGGTTTGCTTTGAGCGTTTCCTGGGAGATCAGTACTAGATTCCGATGCATTACTGCAGCTTTAGTCGATCCCTTGGACCTTCACAGTGACGATGAAACATTAAATTGCGTCGGGATTTAATACACAAGGCACAATGCCGACTAAAGTCCAAGAAGAGTAAATCTTCCCATTGTTTGTTTTCTGCTTTGCGCATTTCCTGGGATTTCAGTATTAGATTCCGATGCACTACTGCAGCTTTACTCTATCCCTTGGACCTTCACATTGGCGATGAAACACAGAAATAGCGTCTGGATTTAATACAAAAGCTACAATGCCGACTTAAGTACAAGATGAGTAAATGTTCTCATTGCTTCTGGTTTGATTAAACGTTTCCTGGGATATCAGTATTAGATTCCGATGCACTACTAGAGCTTTACTCTATCCCTTGTACCATCACATTAACGATGAAACAAAGAAATTGCGTCGGAATATAATACAAAAGGCACAATGCCGACTCGAGTACAAGAAGCATTAATCTTCTCATTGTATGTGGTTTGTTTGATCGTTTACTGGGAGATCAGTATTAGATTCCGATGCACTACTGCAGCTTTACTCTATCCCTTGGACGTTCACATTGTCGATGAAGTACAGAAATTGCGTCGGGATTTTATACAAAAGGCACAATGTACACTTAAATACAAGAAGAATAATCCCTCTCATTGTTTGTGGTATGCTTTGAGCGTTTCCTGGGAGATCAGTGTTAGATTCCGACGCACTACTGCAGCCTTACTCTAACCCTTGGACGTTCACATTGTCGATGAAGTACAGAAATTGCGTCGGGTTTTAATACAAAAGGCACAATATCAACTTGAGTACAAGAAGAGAAAATCTTCTCAAAGTTTGTAGTTTGCTTTGAGCGTTTTCTGGGATATCAGTATTACATTCTGATGCACTACTGCAGCTTTAATCTATCCGTTGGACATTCACATTCACGATGCAACACAGAAATTGCGTCGGTATTTGATACAAAAGGCACAATGCCAACTTAAGTACAAGACGAGTAAATCTTCTCAGTGTTTGTCGTTTGCTTTGAGCGTTTCCTGGGAGATTAGTATTAGACTCCGATGCACTACTGCAGCTTTACTCTTGCCCTTGGGCCTTCACATTGACGATGAAACACAGAAATTGCGTCGGGATTTAATACAAAAGCCACAATGCCGACTTATGTACAAGAAGGTTATACCTTCTCATTGTTTGTGATTTCGTTGAACTTTTCCTGGGAGATCAGTAATAGATTCCAATGCACTACTGCAGATTTACACTAAACCTTCGACCTTCATATTGACGATGAAACTCAGAAATTAAGTCGGGATTCAATTCAAAATGCACAATGCCAACTTCAGTACAAGAAGTGTAAATCTTTTCATTGTTTGTGGTTTGTTTGAGCGTTTCCTGTGGGATAAGTACTGGATTCCGATGCACTACTGCAGCTTTACTCTATCCCTTGGACCTTCACATTGACGATGAAACACAGAAATTGCGTCGGAATATAATACAAAAGGCACAATGCCGACTCAAGTAAAAGAAGGTTAAATATTCTCATTGTATGTGGTTTGTTTGAGCGTTTCCTGGGACATCAGTATTAGATTCCGATGCACTACTTCAGCTTTACTCTATCCCTCTTACCTTCACATTGACGATGAACCACAGGAATTTCGTCGGGATTTAATACAAAATCCACAATGCCGACTTAAGTACAAGAACGTTAAATCTTCACATTGTATGTGGTTTGTTTGAGCTTTTCCTGGGAAATCAGTAATAGTTTCCGATTCACTACTGCAGCTTTACACTATCCCTTGGACCTTCACATTGACGATGAAAATCAGAAATTAAGTCGGGATTCAATACAAAAGGCACAATGCCGACTTCAGTACAAGAAGTTCAAATCTTTTCATTGTTTGTGGTTTGCTTTGAACCTTTCCTGGGGGATCAGTACTAGTTTCCGATGCACTACTACAGCTTTACCATATCCCTTGGACCTTCACATTGACGATGTAACACAGATATTGCGTCAGGATTTAACACAAAACGCACAATGCCGACTTAAGTAAAACAAGGTGAAATCTTCTCATTGTTTGAGGTGTGTTTGAGCTTTTTGTGAGAATTCAGTATTAGATTCCGATACACTACTGCAGCTTTACTCTATCCCTTGGACCTTCACATTGACGATGAAACACAGAAATTGCGTTGGGATGTAATACAAAAGGCACAATGCCGTCTTAAGTACAAGAAGAGTAAATCTTCTCATTGTTTATTGTTTGCTATGAGCGTTTTCTCGGAGATCTGTATTAGATTCCGAAGCACTACTGCAGCTCTACTCTATCCCTTGGCACATCACATTGGCGATGAAACACAGAAATTGCGTCGGGATTTAATACAGAATGCACAATGCCGACTTAAGTACTACAGGAGTAAATCATCTCATTGGATGTGGTTTATTTTCAGAGTTACCTGGGAGATCAGTATTAGATTCCGATGCACTACTGCAGCTTTACTCTATCCCTTGGACCTTCACATTGACAATGAAACACGGAAATTGCGTCGGGATTTAAGACAAAAGCCACAATGCAGACTTAAGTACAAGAAGAGTAAATCCTCTCATTGTTTGTGGTTACCTTTGGGCGTTTCCTGGGAGATCTGTATTAGATTCCGATGCACTACTGCAGCTTATCTCTATCCCTTGGAACTTCACATTGACGATGAAACATAGAAATTGCTTCGGAATTTAATACAAAAGGCACAATGCCGATTTAAGCATAAGAAGAGTAAATTTTCTCATTGTTTGTGGTTTGCTTTGAACGTTTCCTGGGATTTCAGTATTGGATTCCGATGCACTACTGCAGCTTTACCCTATCCCTTGGACCTTCACTTTGACGATAAAACACAGAAATTGCGTCGGGATTTATTACAAAAGGCACAATGCCGACTTAAGTACGAGAAGAATAAATAATCTCATTGTTTGTGGTTAGCTGTGAGCGTTTCCCGGGATATCAGTATTAGATTCCGTTGCACTACTGCAGCTTTACACTATCCCTTGGACCTACACATTGACGATTAAACACAGAAATTTCGTCGGGATTTAATACAAAAAGCACAATGCCGAATTAAGTACAAGAAGTTTAAATCTTCTGATTGTTTGTGGTATTTTGAGCGTTTCCTGGGAGATCAGTATTAGATTCCGATGCATTGCTGTTGCTTTACACTATCCCATGGACCTTCACATTGACGATGAAACTCAGAAATTGCGTCGGGATTTAATACAAAAAGCACAATGCCGACTTAAGTGCAAGAAGTGTGAATCTTCTCATTGTTTGTGGTTTGCTTTCAGCGTTTCCTGGGGCATCAGTACTACATTCCGATGCAATACTGCAGCTTTACTCTATCCCATGGACCTTCACATTGACGATGAAACATAGAAAATGCGTCGGGATTTAATACGAAAGGCACAATGCCGACTTAATTACAAGAAGAGTAAATATACTCTCTGGTTATGGTTTCCTTTGAGCGTTCCTCGGAGATCAGATTTAGATTCCGATGCACTACGGCAGCTTCACTCTATCCCTTGGACCTCCACATTGACGATGAAACACAGAAATAGCGTCGGTATTTAATACGAAAGGCTCAATGCCGACTAACGTACAAGAAGGTTAAATCTTCTCATTGTTTGTGGTTTGCTTTGATCGTTTCCTGGGAGATCTGTATTAGATTCCGATGCAATACTGCAGCTTTGCTCTACCACTTGGACCTTCACATTGTAGATGAATCGCAGAAATTGCCCGGGGGTTTAATACAAAAGGCACAATGCCGACTTATGTACAAGAAGAGTAAATCTTCTCATTGTTTGAGGTTTGCTTTCAGCATTTCCTGTGAGATCAGTATTGGATTCCGATGATCTACTGCAGCTTTACTATATCCCTTGGACCTTCACATTGACGAGGAAACAGAAAAATAGCGTCGGGATTTAATACAAAAGGCACAATGCCGACTTCACTACAAGAAGAGTAAATCTTCTCACTGTTTGTGGTTTGCTTTGAGCGTTCCCTGGGAGATCAGTGTTACATTCCGATGCACTACTGCAGCTTTACTCTATCCCTTGGACCTTCACATGGACGGCGAAACATAGAAAATCAATCGCGATTTAATACAAATGGCACAATGCCGACTTATGTACTAGATGAGAAAATATTCTCTTTGTTTGGGTTTCGCTTTTAGTGTTTCCTGGGAGATCAGTATTAGATTCCGATGCACTACTGCAGCTCTACAGTATTCCTTGGACTTTCCCATAGACGATGAAACACAGAAATTGCGTCGGGATGTAATACAAGAGGCACAATGCAGACTTAAGTACAGGAAGTATAAATCTTTTCATTGTTTGTGGTTTGCTTTGAGCGTTTCCTGGGAGATCAGTATTAGATTCCGATGCATTACTGCAGCTTTAGTCTATCCCTTGGACCTTCACATTGACGATGAAACACTAATATTGCGTCGGGATTTAATGCAAAAGGCACAATGCCAACTTAAGTCCATATAAAAAGTAAATCTTCTCATTGTTTGTTTTTTGCTTTGAGCGTTTCCTGGGAGATCAGTATTAGATTCCGAAGCACTACTGCATCTTTACTCTATCCCTTGGACCTGCACATTGACGATGAAACACAGAAATTGCGTCGGAATATAATACAAAAGGCACAATGCCGACTCAAGTAAAAGAAGGTTTAATATTCTCATTGTATGTGGTTTGTTTGAGCGTTTCCTGGGAGATCAGTATTAGATTCCGAAGCACTACTGCAGCTTTACTCTATCCCTTGGCACATCACATTGACGATGAAACACAGAAATTGCGTCGGGATTTAATACAGAATGCAAAATGCCGACTTAAGTACTACAGGAGTAAATCATCTCATTGGATGTGGTTTGCTTTCAGAGTTACCTGGGAGATCAGTATTAGATTCCGATGCACTACTGCAGCTTTACTCTATCCCTTGGACCTTCCCATTGACAATGGAATACGGAAATTGCGTCGGGATTTAAGACAAAAGCCACAATGCAGACTTAAGTACAAGAACAGTAAATCCTCTCATTGTTTGTGGTTACCTTTGGGCGTTTCCTGGGAGATCTGTATTAGTTTCCGATGCACTACTGCAGCTTGTCTCTATCCCTTGGACCTCCACATTGACGATGAAACACAGAAAATGCGGCGCGATTTATTACAAAAGGCACAATGCCGACTTAAGTAAAAGAAGAGAAAATTTTCTCTTAGTTTGTGGTTTGCTTTGAGCGTTTCCTGGGAGATCAGTATTAGATTCCGATGCATTACTGCAGCTTTAGTCTATCCCTTGGACCTTCACATTGACGATGAAACACTAATATTGCGTCGGGATTTAATACAAAAGGCACAATGCCAACTTAAGTCCATAAAAAAAGTAAATCTTCTCATTGTTTGTTTTTTGCTTTGAGCGTTTCCTGGGAGATCAGTATTAGATTCCGAAGCACTACTGCAGCTTTACTCTATCCCTTGGACCTTCACATTGACGATGAAACACAGAAATTGCGTCGGAATATAATACAAATGGCACAATGCCGACTCAAGTAAAAGAAGGTTTAATATTCTCATTGTATGTGGTTTGTTTGAGCGTTTCCTGGGAGATCAGTATTAGATTCCGAAGCACTACTGCAGCTTTACTCTATCCCTTGGACCTTCACATTGACGATGAAACACAGAAATTGCGTCGGAATTTAATACAAAAGGCATAATGCCGACTTAAGAACAAGAAGAGTAAATATTATCTTTGTTTATGGTTTGCTATGAACGTTTCCTGGGAGATTAGTATTAGATTCCGATGCACCACTGCTGCTTTACTTTATCGCTCAGACCTTCACATTGAAGATGAAATACAGAAATTGCGTCGGGATTTATTACCAAAGGCACAATGCACACTTAAATACAAGAAGAATAATCCTTCTCATTGTTAGTGGTATGCTTTGACCGTTTCCTGGGAGATCAGTGTTAGATTCCTACGCACTACTGTAGCTTTACTCTAACCCTTGGACGTTCACATTGTCGATGAAGTACAGAAATTGCGTCGGGTTTTAATACAAAAGGCACAATATCAACTTGAGTACAAGAAGAGAAAGTCTTCTCAAAGTTTGTGGTTTGCTTTGAGCGTTTCCTGGGAAATGAGTATTACATTCCGATGCACTACTGCAGCTTTAATCTATCCGTTGGACCTTCACATTCACGATGGAACACAGAAATTGCGTCGGGATTTGATACAAAAGGCACAATGCCGACTTAAGTACAAGACGAGTAAAACTTCTCAGTGTTTGTCGTTTGCTTTGAGCGTTTCCTGGGAGAACAGTATTAGATTCCGATGCACTACTGCAGCTTTACTATACCCTTGGATCTTCACATCGGCGACGAAACACAGATATTGCGTCGGGATTTAAAACGAAAGGCACAATGCCGACTTATGTACAAGAAGGTTAAATCATCTCATTGTTTATGGTTTGCTATGAGCGTTTCCTAGGAGATCAGTATTAGGCTGCGATGCACTACTGCAGCATTATTATATCCCTTGGACCTTCACATTGACGATGAATAATAGAAATTGCGTCGGGATTTAATGCAAAAGGCAAAATGAAGACTTAAGTACAAGAAGAGTAAATCTTCTCATTGTTTGTTGTTAGCTTTGAGCGTTTCCTGGGAGATCAGTATTAGACTCCGATGCACTAATGCAGCTTTACTCTTGCCCTTGGGCCTTCACATTGACGATGAAACACAGAAATTGCGTCGGGATTTAATACAAAAGCCACAATGCCGACTTAAGTACAAGAAGGTTATATCTTCTCATTGTTTGTGATTTGTTTGAGCTTTTCCTGGGAGATCAGTAATAGATTCCAATGCACTACTGCAGATTTACACTATACCTTCGACCTTCATATTGATGATGAAACTCAGAAATTAAGTCGGGATTCAATTTAAAATGCACAATGCTAACTTCAGTACAAGAAGTGTAAATCTTTTCATTGTTTGTGGTTTGCTTTGATCGTTTCCTGTGGTATCAGTACTAGATTCCGATGCACTACTGCAGCTTTACTCTATACCTTGGACCTTCACATTGACGATGAAACACAGAAAATCAATCGGGATTTAATGCAAAAGACACAATGCCGACTTATGTACAAGAAGAGTAAATTTCTCTTTGTTGTGGTTTGCTTTGAGCGTTTCCTGGGAGATCAGTATTAGATTCCGATGCACTACTGCAGCTTAACTCTATCCCTTTGATCTTCACATTGACGATGAGATACAGAAATTGTGTCGGGATTTAATACAAAAAGCACAATGCCGACTTAAGTGCATGAAGGTTTAATCTGCTCATTGTTTGTGGTTTGTTTGAGAGTTTCCTGGGAGATCAGTATTAGATTCCGATGCACTACTGCAGCTTTACTCTATCCCTTGGACCTCAACATTGACGATGAAACACAGAAATTGCCTCGGGATGTAATACAAAAGGCACAATGCCATCTTAAGTACAAGAAGAGTAAATCTTCTCATTGTTTGTGGTTTGCTTTGAGCGTTTCCTGGGATTTCAGTATTAGATTCCGATGCACTACTGCAGCTTTACTCTATCCTTTGGACCTTCACTTTGACGATAAAACACAGAAATTGCGTCGGGATTTATTACAAAAGGCACAATGCCGACTAAGTACAAGAAGAGTAAATCTTCTCATTGTTTGTGGTTTGCTTTGAGCGTTTCCTGGGAGATGAGTATTAGATTCCGGTGCACTACTGCAGGTTTACTCTATCCCATGGACCTTCACATTGACGATGAAACACAAAAAATCAATCGGGATTTAATACAAAAGGCACAATGCCAACTTATGTACAAGAAGAGTAAATATTCTCTTAGTTTGTGGTTTGGTTTGAGCGTTTTCTGGGATATCAGTATTAATTCCGATGCACTACTGCCACTTAACTCAATCCCGTGGATCTTCACATTGACGATGAAACACAGAAATTGCGTCGGGTTTTAATACAAATGCACAATGCCGACTTAAGTACAATGAGAGTAAAGCTTCTCTTTGATTGTGGTTTGGTTTGAGCGTTTCCTGGGAGATCAGTATTAGATTCCGATGCACTACTGGAGCTTTACTCCATCCCTTGGACCTTCACATTGACGATGAAACGCGGAAATTGCCTTGGGATTTAATACAAAAGGCACAGTGCCGACTTATGTACAAGAAGGTTTAATCTACTCATTGTATGTGGTTTGTTTGAGCTTTTCCTGGGAGATCAGTATTAGATTCCGATGCTCTACTGCAGCTTTACTCTATCCCTTGGACCTTCACATTGACGATGTAACACAGATATTACGTCGGGATTTAACACAAAACGCACAATGCCGACTTATGTAAAACAAGGTGAAATCTTGTCATTGTTTGTGGTGTGTTTGAGCTTTTCCTGAGAGATCAGTAATAGATTCCGATACACTACTGCAGATTTTCACTATCCCTTGGAAAATTAACATTGACGATGAAACTCAGAAGTTGCGTCGGGATTTAATACAAATGGCACAATGCCGACTTAAGTACAAGAAGTGTAAATCTTTTCATTGATTGTGGTTTGCTTTGAGCGGTTCCTGGGGGATCAGTCCTAGAATCCGATGCTTTATTGCAGATTTACTCTATCCCTTGGACGTTTACATTGACGATGAAACACAGAAATTGCGTCGGGATGTAATACAAAAGGCACAATGCCGTCTTAAGTACAAGAAGAGCAAATCTTCTCATTGTTTATTGTTTGCTATGAGCGTTTCCTCGGAGATCAGTATTAGATTCCGAAGCACTACTGCAGCTTTACTCTATCCCTTGGCACATCACATTGACGATGAAACACAGAAATTGCGTCGGGATTTAATACAGAATGCACAATGCCGACTTAAGTACTACAGGAGTAAATCATCTCATTGGATGTGGTTTGCTTTCAGAGTTACCTGGGAGATCAGTATTAGATTCCGATGCACTACTGCAGCTTTACTCTATCCCTTGGACCTTCCCATTGACAATGGAATACGGAAATTGCGTCGGGATTTAAGACAAAAGCCACAATGCAGACTTAAGTACAAGAACAGTAAATCCTCTCATTGTTTGTGGTTACCTTTGGGCGTTTCCTGGGAGATCTGTATTAGTTTCCGCTGCACTACTGCAGCTTATCTCTATCCCTTGGGCCTTCACATTGACGATGAAACACAGAAAATGCGGCGCGATTTATTACAAAAGGCACAATGCCGACTTAAGTAAAAGAAGAGAAGATTTTCTCTTAGTTTGTGGTTTGCTTTGAGCGTTTCCTGGGAGATCAGTATTAGATTCCGATGCATTACTGCAGCTTTAGTCTATCCCTTGGACCTTCACATTGACGATGAAACACTAATATTGCGTCGGGATTTAATACAAAAGGCACAATGCCAACTTAAGTCCATAAAAAAAGTAAATCTTCTCATTGTTTGTTTTTTGCTTTGAGCGTTTCCTGGGAGATCAGTATTAGATTCCGAAGCACTACTGCAGCTTTACTCTATCCCTTTGACCTTCACATTGACGATGAAACACAGAAATTGCGTCGGAATATAATACAAAAGGCACAATGCCGACTTAAGTACAAGAAGTTTAAATCTTTTCATTGTTTGTGGTTTGCTTTCAGCGTTTCCTGGGGGATCAGTCCTAGAATCCGATGCTTTATTGCAGATTTACTCTATCCCTTGGACGTTTACATTGACGATGAAACACAGAAATTGCGTCGGGATGTAATACAAAAGGCACAATGCCGTCTTAAGTACAAGAAGAGCAAATCTTCTCATTGTTTATTGTTTGCTATGAGCGTTTCCTCGGAGATCAGTATTAGATTCCGAAGCACTACTGCAGCTTTACTCTATCCCTTGGCACATCACATTGACGATGAAACACAGAAATTGCGTCGGGATTTAATACAGAATGCACAATGCCGACTTAAGTACTACAGGAGTAAATCATCTCATTGGATGTGGTTTGCTTTCAGAGTTACCTGGGAGATCAGTATTAGATTCCGATGCACTACTGCAGCTTTACTCTATCCTTTGGACCTTCACATTGACGATGAAACAGAAAATGCGTCTGGATTTAATACAAAAGGCACAATGCCGACTTAAGTAAAAGAAGGGTAAATTTTCCTTTAGTTTGTGTTTTGCTTTGAGCGTTTCCTGGGAGATCAGTACTAGATTCCGATGCATTACTGCAGCTTTAGATGATCCCTTGGACCTTCACATTGACGATGAAACACTAAAATTGCGTCGGGATTTAATACAAAACGCACAATGCCGACTTAAGTCCAAGAAGAGTAAATGTTCCCATTGTTTGTTTTTTGCTTTGCGCATTACCTGGGATTTAAGTATTAGATTCCGATGCACTACTGCAGCTTTACTCTATCCCTTGGACTTTCACATTGTTGATGAACCACAGAAATTTCGACGGGATTTTATACAAAAGGCACAATGCCGACTTAAGTACAAGAAAAGTAAATCTTCTCATTGTTTGTGGTTTGCATTGAGCGTTTCCTGGAGGATCAGTACTAGATTCCGATGCACTACTGCCGCTTTACTCTATCCCTTGGACCTTCACATTGACGATGAATCACAGAAAATGCGTCGGAATTTAATACAAAAGGCATAATGCCGACTTAAGAACAAGAAGAGTAAATATTATCTTTGTTTATGGTTTGCTATGAACGTTTCCTGGGAGATTAGTATTAGATTCCGATGCACCACTGCTGCTTTACTTTATCGCTCGGACCTTCACATTGAAGATGAAATACAGAAATTGCGTCGGGATTTATTACCAAAGGCACAATGCACACTTAAATACAAGAAGAATAATCCTTCTCATTGTTAGTGGTATGCTTTGACCGTTTCCTGGGAGATCAGTGTTAGATTCCTACGCACTACTGTAGCTTTACTCTAACCCTTGGACGTTCACACTGTCGATGAAGTACAGAAATTGCGTCGGGTTTTAATACAAAACGCACAATATCAACTTGAGTACAAGAAGAGAAAGTCTTCTCAAAGTTTGTGGTTTGCTTTGAGCGTTTCCTGGGAAATGAGTATTACATTCCGATGCACTACTGCAGCTTTAATCTATCCGTTGGACCTTCACATTCACGATGGAACACAGAAATTGCGTCGGGATTTGACACAAAAGGCACAATGCCGACTTAAGTACAAGACGAGTAAAACTTCTCAGTGTTTGTCGTTTGCTTTGAGCGTTTCCTGGGTGAACAGTATTAGATTCCGATGCACTACTGCAGCTTTACTATACCCTTGGACCTTCACATCGACGACGAAACACAGATATTGCGTCGGGATTTAAAACGAAAGGCACAATGCCGACTTATGTACAAGAAGGTTAAATCATCTCATTGTTCATGGTTTGCTATGAGCGTTTCCTAGGAGATCAGTATTAGGCTGCGATGCACTACTGCAGCATTATTATATCCCTTGGACCTTCACATTGACGATGAATAATAGAAATTGCGTCGGGATTTAATACAAAAGGCAAAATGAAGACTTAAGTACAAGACGAGTAAAACTTCTCAGTGTTTGTCGTTTGCTTTGAGCGTTTCCTGGGAGAACAGTATTAGATTCCGATGCACTACTGCAGCTTTACTATACCACTGGACCTTCACATTGACGATGAAACACAGAAATTGCGTCGGGATTTAATACAAAAGCCACAATGCCGACTTAAGTACAAGAAGGTTATATCTTCTCATTGTTTGTGATTTGTTTGAGCTTTTCCTGGGAGATCAGTAATAGATTCCAATGCACTACTGCAGATTTACACTATACCTTCGACCTTCATATTGATGATGAAACTCAGAAATTAAGTCGGGATTCAATTTAAAATGCACAATGCCAACTTCAGTACAAGAAGTGTAAATCTTTTCATTGTTTGTGGTTTGCTTTGATCGTTTCCTGTGGTATCAGTACTAGATTCCGATGCACTACTGCAGCTTTACTCTATACCTTGGACCTTCACATTGACGATGAAACACAGAAAATCAATCGGGATTTAATGCAAAAGACACAATGCCGACTTATGTACAAGAAGAGTAAATATTCTCTTTGTTTGTGGTTTGCTTTGAGCGTTTCCTGGGAGATCAGTATTAGATTCCGATGCACTACTGCAGCTTAACTCTATCCCTTTGATCTTCACATTGACGATGAGATACAGAAATTGTGTCGGGATTTAATACAAAAAGCACAATGCCGACTTAAGTGCATGAAGGTTTAATCTGCTCATTGTTTGTGGTTTGTTTGAGAGTTTCCTGGGAGATCAGTATTAGATTCCGATGCACTACTGCAGCTTTACTCTATCCCTTGGACCTCAACATTGACGATGAAACACAGAAATTGCGTCGGGATGTAATACAAAAGGCACAATGCCATCTTAAGTACAAGAAGAGTAAATCTTCTGATTGTTTGTGGTTTGCTTTGAGCGTTTCCTGGGATTTCAGTATTAGATTCCGATGCACTACTGCAGCTTTACTCTATCCTTTGGACCTTCACTTTGACGATAAAACACAGAAATTGCGTCGGGATTTATTACAACAGGCACAATGCCGACTAAGTACAAGAAGAGTAAATCTTCTCATTGTTTGTGGTTTGCTTTGAGCGTTTCCTGGGAGATGAGTATTAGATTCCGGTGCACTACTGCAGGTTTACTCTATCCCTTGGAACTTCACATTGACGATGAAACACAAAAAATCAATCGGGATTTAATACAAAAGGCACAATGCCAACTTATGTACAAGAAGAGTAAATTTTCTCTTAGTTTGTGGTTTGGTTTGAGCGTTTTCTGGGATATCAGTATTAATTCCGATGCACTACTGCCACTTAACTCAATCCCGTGGATCTTCACATTGACGATGAAACACAGAAATTGCGTCGGGTTTTAATACAAATGCACAATGCCGACTTAAGTACAATGAGAGTAAAGCTTCTCTTTGATTGTGGTTTGGTTTGAGCGTTTCCTGGGAGATCAGTATTAGATTCCGATGCACTACTGGAGCTTTACTCCATCCCTTGGACCTTCACATTGACGATGAAACGCGGAAATTGCCTTGGGATTTAATACAAAAGGCACAGTGCCGACTTATGTACAAGAAGGTTTAATCTTCTCATTGTATGTGGTTTGTTTGAGCTTTTCCTGGGAGATCAGTATTAGATTCCGATGCTCTACTGCAGCTTTACTCTATCCCTTGGACCTTCACATTGACGATGAACCACAGAAATTGCGTCGGGATTTAATAAAAAAGGCACAATGCCGACCTAAGTGCTAGAAGAGTAAATCATCTCTTTGTTTCTGGTTTTCTTTGGGCGTTTCCAGGAGGATCAGTACTAGAATCTATGCACTACTGCAGCTTTACTCTATCCCTTGGACCTTCACATTGACGATGAAACACTGAAATTGCGTCGGATTTAATACGAAAGGCACAATGCCGACATACGTACAAGAAGGTTAAATCATGTCATTGTTTGTGGTTTGTTATGAACGTTGCCTGGGAGATCAGTATTAGACTCCGATGCATTACTGCAGCTTTATTCTATTCCTTGGACCTTCACTTTGACGACGAAACACAGAAATTCCGTCTGGATTTAATACAAAAGGAACAATGCCGACTTAAGTACAAGAAGAGTAAATCCCCTCATTGTTTGTTGTTAGATTTGAGCGTTTCCTGGGAGATCAGTATTCGATTGCGATGCACTACTGCAGCTTTACTCTATCCCTTGGACCTTGACACTGACGATGAAACACAGAAATTGCGTCAGGATATAATACAAAAGGAAAACGCCGTCTTAAATACAAGAAGAGTAAATATGCTCATTGTTTGTGGTTTGCTTTGAGTGTTTCCTGGAAGATCAGTATTTGATTCCGATGCACTTCTGCAGCTTCACTCTATCCCTTGGACATTCACAGTGACGATGAAACACAGAAATTGCGTCGGGATTTAATACAATTGGCACAATGCCGACTTAAGTACAAGAAGAGTAGATTTTTTCATTGTTTGTGTTTTGCTTTGAGCGTTACCTGGGATATCTGTGTTAGATTTTGATGCACTACTGCGGATTTGCTCTATCCCTTGGACCTTCACATTGTCGATGAAACACAGACATTGCGTCAGGATTTAATACAAAAGTCGCAATGCCGACTTAAGTACAAGAAGAGTAAATCATCTCTTTGCTTGTGGTTTGCTTTGAGCGTTTCCTGGGAGATCAGTATTAGATTCCGATGCACTACTGCAGCCTTACTCTATCCCTCGGACCTTCACATTGTCGATGAAGTACAGAAATTGCGTCGGGTTTTAATACAAAAGTCACAATATCAACTTGAGTACAAAGAGAGAAAATCTTATCAATGTTTGTGGTTTGCTTTGAGTGTGTCCTGGGATATCAGTATTACATTCCGATGCACTACTGCTGCTTTACTCTATCCGTCGGACCTTCACATTCACGATGGAACACAGAAATTGCGTCGGTATTGTATACAAAAGGCGCTATGCCGACATAAGTACAAGAAGAGTAAATCTTCTCAGTGTTTGTCGTTTGCTTTGGGCGTTTCCTGGGAGATCTGTACTAGATTCCGGTGCACTACTGCAGCCTTAATCTACCCCTTGGACCTTCACATTGACGATGAAACACTCATATTGCGTCGGGATTTATTACAAATGCCACAATGCTGACTTATTTACAAGCAGATGAAATCTTCTCATTGTTTGTGGTTTGCTTTGAGCGTTTCCTGGGAGATCTGTATTAGTTTCCGATGCACTACTGCAGCTTTACTGTATGCCATGTAACTTCACATTGAAGATGAAACACACAAATTGCGTCGGGATTTAATACAAAAGGCACAACGCCGACTTCAGTACAAGAAGAGTAAATCTTCTCATTGTTTGTGGTTTGCTTTGAGCGTGTCCTGGGATATCAGTATTAGATTCCGATGCACTACTGCTGCTTTACTCTATCCCTTCGACTTTCACATTGACGATGAAACGCAGAAATTGCCTCGGGATTTAATACAAAAGGCTCAATTGCGACTTAAGTACAAGAAGAATAAATCTTCTCATTGTTTGAGGATTGCTTTGAGCGTTTCCTGGGAGATCAGGATTATATTCCGATGCACTACTGCAGCTTTACTGTATAACTTGGACCTTTACCTTGAAGATGAAACACAGAAATTGCGTCAGATTTAATACAAATGCAAAATGCCGACATAGGTACAAGAAGAGTAAATCATCTCATTGTCTGTGGTTTGCTTTGAGCGTTTCCTGGCAGATCAGTATTAGATTCCGAAGCACTACTGCAGCATTACTCTATCCCTTGGACCTTCACATTGACGATGAAACACAGAAATAGCGTCTGGATTTATTACAAACGTTACAATGCCGACTTAAGTAAAGGAAGAGTAAATCTTCTCATTGTTTGTGGTTTGATTAAGCGTTTCCTTGGAACTCAGCATTAGATTCCGATGCACTACTGAAGCTTTACTCTTTCATTTGGACCCTCACATTGACGATGAAACACAGAATTAGGGCACGGATTTAATATGAAAGGCACAATGGCGACTTATGTAAAAGAAGGTTATATCATCTCATTGTTTATGGTTTGCTATGAACGTTGCCTGGGAGATGAGTATTAGACCCCGATGCACTACTGCAGCATTACACTATTACTTGGACCTTCACAATGACGATGAAACTCAGAAATTGCGTCGGGATTAATACCAAAGTCATATTGCCTACTTAAGTACAAGAAGAGTAAACCTTCTTGATGTTTGTGGTTTGCTTTGAGCGTTTCCTAGGAACTCAGTACTTGATTCGGATGCACTACTGCAGCTTTAATCCATCACATGGACCTTCACATTGTCTATGAAACACAGAAATTGCTTCGGGATTTAATACAAAACGCACTATGCCAACTTGAGTACATGAAGAGTAAATCTTCTCATTGTTTGTGGTTTGCTTTGAGTGTTTCCTGGGATATTAGTATTACAATCCGATTCACTACTGCAAGCTTTGCTCCATCCCTTGGCTCTTCACTTTGTCGATGAAACACAGAAATGGCGTCGGGATTTAATACAAAGGGCACAATGCCAACTTAAGTACAAGAGGAGTGAAGCTCCTCATTATTTGTGGTTTGCTTTCAGCGTTTCCTGGGAGATCAGTAATAGATTCAGATGCACTACTGCATCTTCACTCTATCCCTTCGACTTTCACATTCACGATGAGACACAGAAATTGCGTCGGGATTTATTACAAAAGGCACAATGCCGACTTAAGTACAGGAAGTGTAAATCTTCTCATTGTTTGTGGTTTGCGTTGAGCGTTTCCTGGGAGATCAGTATTTGATTCCGATCTACTACTACAGCATTACTCTGTCTCTTGGACCTTCACTGTGACGGTTAAACACAGAAATTGCGTCGGGATTTAATACAATAGGCACAATGCCGACTTAAGTGCAAGATGAGTAAATTCTTTCATTGTTTGTGGTTGGCTTTGAGCGTTACCTGGGATATATGTGTTAAAATTTCATGCACTACTGCAGCTTTACTCTATCCCTTGGACCTTCACATGGTCGATGAAACGCATACATTGCGTCGGGATTTAATAGAAAAGTCACAATGCCGACATCAGTACAAGAAGAGTAAATCATCTCATTGTTTGTGGTTTGCTTTAAGCGTTTCCTGGGAGATAAGTATTAGATTCCGAAGCACTACTGCAGCATTACTCTATCCCTTGGACCTTCACATTGACGATGAAACACAGAAATAGCGTCTGGATTTATTACAAACGTTACAATGCCGACTTAAGTAAAGGAAGAGTATATCTTCTCATTGTTTGTGGTTTGATTAAGCGTTTCCTTGAAACCCAGCATTAGATTCCGATGCACTACTGAAGCTTTACTCTTTCATTTGGACCCTCACATCGACGATGAAACACAGAAATAGGGCATGGATTTAATAGAAAAGTCACAATGCCGACATCAGTACAAGAAGAGTAAATCATCTCATTGTTTGCGGTTTGCTTTCAGCGTTTCCTGGGAGATCAGTATTTGATTCCGATGCACTTCTGCAGCATTACTCTGTCTCTTGGACCTTCACTGTGACGGTTAAACACAGAAATTGCGTCGGGATTTAATAGAAAAGTCACAATGCCGACATCAGTACAAGAAGAGTAAATCATCTCATTGCTTGTGGTTTGCTTTCAGCGTTTCCTGGGATATCAGTATTAGACTAGGATGCACTACTGCAGCTTCACTCTGTCCCTATTACCTTCACATTGACGATGAAACACAGAAAAAGCGTCGGGATTTAACACGAAAGGCACAATGCCGTCATAAGTAAAATAAAGTTAAATCCTCTCATTTCATGTGGTTTCTTTGAGCGTTTTCTTGTAGATCAGTATTAGTTTCCGATGCACTACTGCAGCTTTACTCTATTCCTTGGACCTTCACATTGACGATGAAACACACAAATTGCGACGGGATTTAATACAAAAGGCACACTGCCGACTTGGGTACAATAAATGTAAATCTTCTCATTGTTTGTGGTTTCCTTTGAGCGTTTCCTGGGAGATCAGTACTAGATTCCGATGCACTACTCCAGTTTTACTTTATCCCCTGGACCATCACATTCACGATGAAAGACAGAAATTGTGTCGGGATTTTATACAAAGGGCACAATGCCGACTTAAGTACAAGAAAAGTATATCTTCTCATTGTTTGTGGTTTGCTTTTTGCGTTTCCTGGGTGATCAGTATTTGATTCCGATGCACTACTGTAGCTTTACTCTATCCCTTGGACCGTCACATTAACGATCAAACACATAACTTGCGTTAGGATTCAATACAAAAGGCACATTGCCGACTTAAGTACAAGAAGGTTAAATCTTCTCTATGTTTGTGGTTTGCTTTGGGCTTTCCCTGGGAGATCAGTACTAGATTCGGATGCACTACTGCAGCTTTAATCTATCGCATGAACCGTCTAATAGACGAAGAAATACAGAAATTGCGTCTGGGTTTATTACAAAAGGAAAATCCTGTCTTAAGTACTAGAAGAGTAAATATTCTCATTGTTTGTGGTTTGCTTTGAGCGTTTCCTGGGAGATCAGTATTAGATTCCGATGCACTACTGCAGCTTTACTCTATCCCTTGGAGCTTCACATTAACAAAGAAACGCAGAAATAGCCTCGGGATTTAATACAAAAGGCACAATGCCGACCTAAGTAAAAGAAGAGTAAATCTTCTCATTGTTTGTGGTTTGCTTTGAGCCTTTTTTTCTGGGAGATCAGTATTAGATTCCGATGCTCTACATCAGCTTCACTCTATCCCTTGGACCTTGACATTGACGATGAAACACAGAAATTACGTCGGGATTTAATACAAAAGGAAAATGCCGTCTTAAGTACATGAAGGGTGAATATTCTCATTGTTTGTGGTTTGCTTTGAGCGTTTCCTGGGAGAATAGTATTACATTCCGAGGCTCTACTGCAGCTTTACTCTATCCTTTGGACCTTCACATTAAGGAAGAAACGTCGAAAAAGCCTCGGGATTTAGTACAAAGGGCACAATGCCGACTTAAGTAAAAAAAGAGAAGTTCTTCTCATTGTTTGTGGTTTGCTTTGAGCGTTTTCTGGGAGATCAGTATTAGATTCCGATGCTCTACATCAGCTTCACTCTATCCCTTGGACCTTGACATTGACGTTGAAACACAGAAATTGCGTCGGGATTTAATACAAAAGGAAACTTCACATTGTTAGTGGTTTGCTTTGAGCGTTTCCTGGGAGATCAGTGTTTGATTCCGATGCACTACTGCAGCTTCACTCTATCCCTCGGACTTTCACACTGTCCATGAAAAACGGAAATTGCGTCGGGATTTAATACAAATGGCACAATGCCGACTTAAGTACAAGAAGAATAAATCTTCTCATTGTTTGTGGTTTGCTTTGAGCGTTTCCTGGGAGATCAGTATTAGAATCCGATGCACTACTGCAGCCTTACTCTATCCCTTGGACTTTCACATTGGCGATGAAACAAGAAATTGCGTCGGGATTTTATACAAAAGTTACAAAGCCGACTTAAGTACATGAAGGGAGAATCTTCTCATTGTTTGAGGTTTGCTTTGAGCGTTTCCTGGGAGATCAGCATTAGAATCCGATGCACTACTGCAGCTTTACTCTATCCCTTGGACCTTCACATTGGCGATAAAGCACAGAAATTGCGTCGGGATTTAATACAAAAGGCACAATGTCGACTTAAGTACAGGAAGAGTAAATAATCTCTTTGTTTGTGGCTTGCTTTCAGCGTTTCCTGGGAGATCGGTATTAGATTCCGATGCACTACTGCAGCTTTACTCTATCCCGTGGACCTTCACAATGGCGATGAAACACAGAAATTGCGTCGGGATTTAATACAAAAGGCACAATGCCTACGTAAGTGCAAGAAGAGTAAATCTTCTCTTTGTTTGTGGTTTGCGTTGAGCGTTTCCTGGGAGATCAGTATTTGATTGCGATGCACTTCTGCAGCATTACTCTGTCCCTTGGACCTTCACTGTGACGATGAAACACAGAAATTGCGTCGGGATTTAATACAAAAGGCACAATGCCGACTTAAGTACAAGAAGTGTAAATCTTCTCATTGTCTCTAGTTTGCTTTGAGCGTTACTTGGGGGATCAATACTAGTTTCCGATGCACTACTCCAGCTTTACTGTCTCCCTTGGACCTTCACATTGAGGATGAAACACAGAAATAGCGTCGGGATTTAATACTGAAGGCACAATGACGACTTTACAAGAAGAGTAAATAATCTCTTTGTTTGTGGTTTGCTTTGAGCGTTTCCTGGGAGATCAGTAATTGATTCCGATGCACTACTGCAGCCCTTACTCAATCCCTTGGACCTTCACATTGACGATGAAGCACAGAAATAGCGTCGAGATTTTATACAAAAGTTACAATGCCGACTTAAGTACATGAAGGTTAAATCTTCTCATTGTTTGTGGCTTGCTTTCAGCGTTTCCTAGGAGATCAGTATTAGTCTATAATGCACTACTGCAGCTTCACTCTGTCCCTAGGACCTTCACATTGACGATGAAACACAGAAATTGCGTCGGGATTTATCACGAAAGGCACAATGCCGACATAAGTAAAGTAAAGTTAAATCCTCTCATTTCATGTGGTTTCTTTGAGCGTTTTCGTAAAGATCAGTATTAGTTACCGATGCCCTACTGCAGCTTTACTCTATTCCTTGGACCTTCACATTGACGATGAAACACAGTAATTGCGACGGGATTTAATACAAAAGGCACACTGCCGACTTGGGTACAAGAAATGTAATTCTTCTCATTCTTTGTGATTTGCTTTGAGCGTTTCCTGGGAGATCAGTACTAGATTCCGATGCACTACTCCAGTTTTACTCTATCCCCTGGACCATCACATTCACGATGAAACACAGAAATCGCGTCGGGATTTTATGCAAAGGGCACAATGGTGACTTAAGGAAAGAAGGTTAAATCTACTCAATGTTTGTGGTTTGCTTTGAGCGTTTCCTGGGAGATCAGTGTTAGATTCCGATGCACTACGGCAGCCTGACTCTATCCCTTGGGCTTTCACATTGTCGATGAAACACAGAAATTTTACTCTATCCCTTGCACCATTACATTGACGATGAAACACAGAAATTGCGTCGGGATTTAATACAAATGACACAATGCCGACTTAAGTACAAGAAGAATAAATCTTCTCATTGTTTGTGGTTTGCTTTGAGCGTTTCCAGGGAGATCAGTATTAGAATCCGATGCACTACTGCAGCCTTACTCTATCCCTTGGACTTCCACATTGGCAATGAAACAAGAAATTGCGTCGGGATTTAATACAAATGGCACAATGCAGTCTTGAGTACAAGAAGAGAGAATCTTCTCATTGTTTGAGGTTTGCTTTGAGCGTTCCTTGGAGATCAGCATTAGATTCCGATACACTACTGCTGTTTTACTCTATCCCTTGCACCACCACATTGCTGATGAAACACAGAAATTGCGTAGGGGATTTAATACAAATGGCACAATGCTGACTTAAGTAGAAGAAGAATAATTCTTTTCATTGTTTGTGGCTTGCTTTGAGCGTTTCCTGGGAGATCAGAATTAGATTCCGATGCACCACTGCAGCTTTTTTCTATCCCTTGGACTTTCACACTGACGATGAAACACAGAAATTTGACACTATCCCATGCACCTTTACATTGACGTTGAAACACAGAAATTGCGTCGGGATTTAATGCAAAAGGCACAATGCCGACTTAAGTAAAAGAAGAATAAATCTTCTCACTACTAGTAGTTTGTTTGAGCGTTTCCTGGGAGATCAGTATTAGAATCCGATGCACTACTACAGCTTTACTCCATCCCTTGGACTCTCACATTGACGATGAAACACAGAAATTGCGTCGCGATTTAATACAAATGGCACAAGGCCGGTTTAAGTAGTAGAAGAGCAAATACTCTCATTGTTTGCGGCTTGCTTTGAGCGTTTCCTTGGAGATCAGTATAAGATTCCGATGCAATATTGCAGCTTTATTCTATCCCTTGGAACTTCACATTGACGATGAAACACACAAATTGCGTTGGGGTTTAATACAAAAGGCACAATTCCAACTTTATTACAAGAAGAGTAAATCTTCTCCATGTTGTCGTTTCCTTTGAGCGTTTCCTGGGAGATCAATGCTAGGTTCGGATGCACTACTGCAGCTTTAATCTATTCCTAGGACCTTCTCATTGACGATGATACACAGAATTTGCGTCGGGATTTAATACAAAAGGCACAATGACGACTTAAGTACAAGAAGAGTAAATCTTCTCATCGTTTGTGGTTTGCGTTGAGCGTTTCCTGGGAGATCAGTAATAGATTCCGATGCACTACTGCAGATTTACTCATTCCCTTGGACCTGCACATTGACGATGAAACACAGAAATTGCGTCGGGATTTAATACAAAAGGCACAATGGCGGCTTAAGTACAAGAAGAGTTATTCTTTTCATTCTTTGTGGTTGATTTGAGCGTTTCGGGGAGATCAGTAATAGATTCCGATGCACAACTGCAGCTTTACTAAATCCCTTGGACCTTCATATTGACGATCAAACACAGAAATTGCGTTGGGATTTAACACAAACGGCACATAGCCGAATTAAGTACAAGAAGAGTAAATCTGCTCAATATTTGTATTTTGCTTTAAACGTTCCCTGGGAGATCAGTACTACATACAGGTGCACTACTGCAGCTTTAATCTATGCCTTGGACCTTCTCATTGACGTGGAAAGACAGATATTGCGTCGGGATTTAAAATAAAAGGCACAATGCTGACTTCAGTAGAAGAGGCTTAAATCTTCTCAATGTTTGTGGTTTGCTTTGAGCGTTGCTGGGAGTTCAGTGTTTGATTCTGATCCACTACGACAGCCTTACTATATCCCTTGGACTTTTACATAGTCTATGAAACACAGAAATTGCGTCGGGATTTAATACAAAAGGCACAATGCCAACTAGAGTACAAGAAGAGTAAATCTTCTCATTGTTTGTGGTTTGCTTGAGCGTTTCCTGGGTGTTCAGTATTACATTTCGATGCACTACTGCAGCTTTACTCTATCCCTAGGACCTTCACATCCACGATGGAACACAGATATTGCGTCGGGATTTAATACAATAGGAACAATGCCGACTTAGGTACAAGAAGAGTAACTCTGCTCATTGTTTGTGGTTTGGTTTGAGCGTTTCCTGGGAGATCACTATTAGGTTCCGATGCACTACTGCAGCTTTACTCTATCACTTGGACCCTCACTTTGACGATGAAAAACAGAAATTGCTTCGGGATTTAATACGATAGGCACATTGCCGACTAAGAACAAGAAGGCTAAATTTTCTCATTGATTGTGGTTTGCTTTGAGCGTTTCCTGGGATATCAGTACTAGATTCGGATGCACTACTTCAGCTTTAATCTATCCCTTTTACCGTCTTAATAGACGATGAAACACAGAAATTGCGTCGGGATTTAATACAAAAGGCACAATGCCAACTTAAGTACAAGAAGAGTAAATCTTCTCATTGTTTGTGGTTTGCTTTGAGCGTTTCCTGGGATATCAGTATTACATTCCGATGCACTACTTCTGCTATACTCTATCACTTGCACCTTCACATTGACGATGAAACACAGATATGGCGTCGGGAATAGATACAAAAGGCACAGTGCCGACTTAAGTAGAAGAGGAGTAAATCTTCTCATTGTTTGTATTTTGCTTTGAGCCTTTCCTTGGAGCTCTGTATTAGATTCCGATGAACTACTGCAGCTTTACTCTATCCCTTGGAACTCCACATTGACGAAGAAACACAGAAATTGCGTCGGGATTTACTCCATAAGCACAGTGTCGACTTAAGTACAAGAAGAGTATATCTTCTCGTTGTTTGTGGTTTGCTTTGTGCGTTTCCTGGGAGATCAGTGTCAGGTTCCGATGCCCTACTGCGGTTTTACTCTATCCCCTGGACTTTCACAATGTCGATGACACACCGAAATTGGGTCAGGATTAAATACAAAAGGCACGAAGCCTACTTGAGTACAAGAAGAGTAAATCAGGTCATTGTTTGTATTTTGCTTTGAGCGTTTCCTGGGAGCTCTGTATTAGATTCCGATGAACTACTGCAGCTTTACTCTATCCCTTGGACCTTCACATTGACGATGAAACACAGAAATGGCGGCGGGAATTAATACAAAAGGCAGAATGCGGACTTAGGTACAAGAAGAATAAATCTTCTCATTGTTTGTGGTTTGCTATGAGCGTCTAATGGGAGATCACTGTTCGATTCCGATGCACTACTCCAGCTTTACTCTATCTATTGGACCTTCACATTGACGATGAGACACAAAAATTGCTCCGGGATATAATACAAAAGGCACAATGCTGACTTAAGTACAAGAGGAGTTAATCTTCTCATTGTTTGTGGTTTGCTTCGAGCGTTTCCTGGGAGAACAGTATTAGATTCCGACGCACTAATGCAGCTTTGCTCTATCCCTTCGACCTACACATTGGCGATGAAACACAGACATAGCATCGGGATTTAATACAAATGGCACAATGCCGACTTAAGTACAAGAAGAGGAATTTTCTCATTGTTTGTGGTTTGCTTCGAGCGTTTCCTGGCAGATCAGTGTTAGATTACGATGCACTACTGCAGCTTTACTCTATCCCTTTGGACCTTCACATTGACGATGGAACCCAGAAATAGCGTCGGAATTTAATACAAATGGCACAATGCCAAATTGACTACAAGAAGAGTAAATGTTTTCATTGTTTGTGTTTTGCTTTGAGCGTTTCCTGGGATTTCAGTATTACATTCCGATGCAATACTGCAGCTTCACTCTACCCCTTGGACCTTAACGTTGACGGTGAAACACAGAAATAGCGTCGGGATTTAATACAAACGGCACAATGTCGACTTAAGTACAAGAAGAGTAAATCTTCTCAGTGTTTGTGATTTGCTTTGAGCGTTTCCTGGGAGATCAGTATTAGATTCCGATGCACTAATGCAGCTTTACTCTATCCCTTAGCCCTTCTCATTGACGATGAAACACAGAAATTGCGTCGGCATTTAATACTAAAGGCACAATGCCGAGTTAAGCACAAGATGAGTAAATCTACTCATTGTTTGTGGTTTGCTTTGAGCGTTTCCTGTGAGATCAGTGTTATATTCCGATGCACTACTGCAGCTTTACTCTATCCCTTGGACCTTGACATTCATGGTGGAAACAACAATTGCGTCTGGATTTAATACAAAAGCACAATGCCGACATAAGTACAATAAGAGTAAATCTTCACATTGTTTGTGGTTTGCTTTAAGCGTTTCCTGGGAGATCAGTATTAGATTCCGATGCACTACAGCAACATTACCTTATTTCTTTGTCCTTCACATTGACGATGAAACGCAGAATTTGCCTCGGGATTTAATACAAACGGTACAATGCCGACATAAGTACAAAAAGAGTAAATCTTCTCATTGTTTGTGGTTTGCTTTGAGCGTATCCTGGGAGATTTCTATTAGATTCCGATGCACTACTGCAGCTTTACTCTATCTCTTGGACCTTCACATTGACATTGAAACGCAGATTTTGCGTCGGGATTTCATACAAAAGGCACAATGCCAACTTGAGTACATGAGGAGTAAATGTTTTCATTGTTAGTGGTTCGCTTAGAGCGTTTTCTGGGATATCAGTATTACATTCCAATGCACTACCGCAGCTTTACTCTATCCCTTGGACCTTCACATTGACGGTGAAACACAGAAATTGCGTCGGGATTTAATACAAAAGGCACAATGCCGACTTAAGTACAAGAAGAGTAAATCTTCTCATTGTTTGTGGTTTGCTTTGAGCGTTTCCTTGGAGATCAGTGTTAGATTCCGATGTACCACTGCAGCTTTACTCTATCCCAATGGACGTTCACACTGACGATGAAACACAGAAATTGCGTCAGGATTTAACACATAAGCCACAATGACGTCTTAAGTACAAGAAGAGTAAATCTTCTCATTGTTTGTGGTTTGGTTTGAGCGTTTCCTGGAAGATCAGTTTTAGATACCGACGCACTACTGCAGCTTTACTCTACCCCTTGGACCTTCACATTGACGAAGGAACACAGATACTGCGTCGGGATTTAATCCAAAAGGGACACTGCCAACTTGAGTACAAGAAGAGTGAATCTCATTGTTTGTGGTTTGCTTTGAGCGTTTCCTTTGATATCAGTAATACCTTCCGATGCACTACTGCAGCTTTACTCTATCCCTTGGACCTTCACATTGTCGATGAAACACAGAATTTGCTTCGGGATTTAACATAAAAGGAACAGTGCCAACTTGAATACCGGAAGAGTAACTCTACTCTTTGTTTGTGGTTTGCTTGGAACGTTCCATGGGATATCAGTGTTAGATTCCGATGCTCTACTTCAGTTATACTCTATCCCTTGGACCTTCGCATTGACCGTCTGACACAGAATCGGCGTCAGGATTTAATACAAAAGGAAAAATCCGACTTAAGTACATTAAGAGTAAATCTTTTCATTGTTTGTGGTTTGCTTTGAGTGTTTCCTAGAAGATCAGTATTAGATTCCGATGCACTACTGCAGGTTTACTCTATCCCTTGGTTCTGCACATTGACGATGAAACACAGAAATTGCGTCGGGATTTAATACAAAAGGCACAATGCCAACTTGAGTACAAGAGGAATAAATCTTCTCATTGTTTGTGGTTTGCTTTGAGCGTTTCCTGGGATATCAGTATTACATTCCGATGCACTACCGCAGCTTTACTCTACCCCTTGGACCTTCACATTGACGATGAAACACAAAATGGCGTCGGGAATTAATACAACAGGCAGAACGCCAACTTAAGTACAAGAAGAGTAAGTCTTCTCATTGTTTGTGGTTTGCCTTGAGCGTTTCCTGGGAGATCAGTATTAGATACCGACGCCCTACTGCAGCTTTACTCTATCCCTTGGACTTCACATTGACGATGAAACACAGATATAGCGCCTGGATTTAATACATGAGGCACAATGCCGACTTAAGTACAAGAAGAGTAAGCCTTCTCATTGTTTCTGGTTTGCTTCGAGCGTTTCCTGGCAGATCAGTGTTAGATTGCGATGCACTACTGCAGCTTTACTATATCCCTTGGGCTTTCACATTGTCGATGAAACACAGAAATAGCGTCGGGATTTAATACAAATGGCACAATGCCAAGTTGAGTACAAGA
The DNA here is from genome assembly GCF_021461385.2 of Schistocerca piceifrons. NCBI lineage: Eukaryota > Metazoa > Arthropoda > Insecta > Orthoptera > Acrididae > Schistocerca > Schistocerca piceifrons. Next base: position 1,121,846,083 of record NC_060139.1, on the reverse strand, counting down.
AGAGTAAATGTTTTCATTGTTTGTGTTTTGTTTTGAGCGTTTCCTGGGATATCATTATTACATTCCGATGAAATACTGCTGCTTCACTCTATCCCTTGGACCTTCACATTGACTGTGAAACACAGAAATAAAGTCGGGATTTAATACAAAAGGCACAATTGCGACTTAAGTACAAGAAGAGTAAGTCTTCTCATCGTTTGTGGTTTGCTTTGAGCGGGTTCCTGGGAGATCAGTATTAGATTCCTAAGCACTACTGCATCTTTACTCTATCCCTTGGCCCATCACATTGACGTCGAAACACAGAAATGGCGTCGGGATATAATACATAACGCACAATGCCGGCTTAAGCACAAGAAGGGTAACCTTCTCATTGTACGTGGATTGTTTTTAGCCTTTCCTGGGGGATCAGTGTTACATTCCGATGTACTACTGCAGCTTTACTCGATCCCTTGGACGTTCACACTGACGATGAAACACAGAAATTGCGTCGGGATTTAATACAAAATGCACAATGCCAACTTGAGTACATAGAGTAAATGTTTTCATAGTTTGTGGTTTGTTTTGAGCGTTTCCAGCGAGATCAGTATTAGATTCCGATGCACTACAGAAGCTTTACTTTATCCCTTGGATCTTCACATTCACGATGGAACACAGAAATTGCGTCGGGATTTAAATCAAAAGGCACAATGCCGACATAAGTACAGGAAGAGTAAATCTTCTCATTGATTGTGGTTTGCATTGAGCGTTTCCTGGGAGATCAGTATTAGATTCCGATGCACTACAGCAGCATTACCCTATCTCGTGGTCCTTCACATTGACGATGAAAAGCAGGAATTTGCCTGGGGTTTTAATACAAAAGGCACAATGCCGACTTAAGTACAAGAAGAGTAAATCTTCTCATTGGTTGTGGGTTGCTTTGAGCGTTTCCTGGGAGATCTCTATTAGATTCCGATGCACTACTGCAGCTTTACTCTATCTCATGGACCTTCACATTGACATTGAAACGCCGAATTTGCGTCGGGATTTACTACAAAAGGCACAATCCCAGCTTGAGTACAAGAAGAGTAAACGATCTCATTGTTAGTGGTTCGCTTAGAGCGTTTTCTGGGATATCAGTATTAGATTCCAATGCACTACTGCAGCTTCACTGTATCCCTTCGACCTTGACATTCACGATGAGACACAGAAATTTCGTCGGGATTTAAAACAAAAGGCACAATCCCGACTTAAGTACAAGAAGTGTACATCTTCTCTTTGTTTGTGGTTTGCTTTGACCGTTTCCTGTGAGATCAGTATTAGATTCCAATGCACTACTGCAGCTTTACCCTCTCCCTTGGACCTTCACATTGACGATGAAACACAGATATTGCGTCGGGATTTAATACAAAAGGCACAAAGCCAACTTGAGTACAAGTAGATAAATGTTTGCATTGTTGTGGTTTGTTATGACTGTTTCCAGCGGGATCAGTATTAGAATCCGATGCACTATTGCAGCTTTACTTTTTCCCTTGGCTCTTCAAATTCACGATGGAACACAGAAATTGCTTCGGGATTTAAATCAAAAGGCACAATGCCGACTTAAGTACAAGAAGAGTAAATCTTCTCATTGTTTGTGGTTTGCTTTGAGCGTTTCCTGGGAGATCAGGAGTAGATTCCGATGCACTACTGCAGCTTTACTCAATCCCTTGGACTTTCACATTGTCGATGAAACACAGAAATTTTTTCGGGATTTAACACAAAAAGCACAATGCCAACATGAGTACAAGCAGAGTAAATCTTCTCATTGATTGTGGTTTGCTTTGAGCGTTTCCTGGGATATCAGTATTATATTCCGATGCACTACTTCAGCTATACTCTATTCCTTGGACCTTCGCATTGGCAGTCTAACACAGAAATGGCGTCAGGATTTTATACAAAAGGCACAAATCCGACGTAAGTACATTAAGAGTAAATCTTCTCGTTGTTTGTGGTTTGTTTTGAGCGTTTCCTGGAAGATCAGTATTAGATTCCGATGCACTACTGCAGTTTTCCTCTATCCCCTGGACTTTCACATTGTCGATGATACACAGAAATTGCATCGGGATTTAATACAAAAGGCACAATGCAAACTTGAGTACAAGAAGAGTAAATCTTCTCATTGTTTGTGGTTTGCTTTGAGGTTTTTTTGGGATATCAGTAATACATTACGATGCACTACTGCAGCATTACTCTATCCCTTATACCTTCACATTGACGATGAAACACAGATATAGCGTCTGGATTTAACACAAACGTTACAATGCCGACTTAAGTAAAGGAAGAGTAAATTTTCTCATTGTTTGTGGTTTGATTAAGCGTTTCCTTGGAGATCAGTATTAGATTCCGATGCACTACTGAAGCTTTACTCTTTCATTTGGACCTTCACATTGACGATGAAACACAGAAATAGGGCACGGATTTAATATGAAAGGCACAATGCCGGCTAATGTACAAGAAGGTTATATCATCTCATTGTTTGTGGTTTGCTATGAACGTTGCCTGGGAGAGGAGTATTAGACCCCGATGAACTACTGCAGCATTACACAATTACTTGGACCTTCACATTGACGATGAAACTCAGAAATTGCGGCGGGATTTAATACCAAAGTCACATTGCCTACTTAAGTACAAGAAGAGTAAATCTTCTCGATGTTTGTGGTTTGCTTTGAGCGCTTCCTAGGAACTCAGTACTTGATTTGGATGCACTACTGCAGCGTTAATCCAACACATGGACCTTCACATTGACGATGAACCACAGAAATTGCGTCGGGATGTAATACAGAAGGCACAATGCCGACCTAAGTACTAGAAGAGTAAATCTACTCATTGTCTGTGGTTTGCCTCGAGGGTTTTCTGGAAGATCAGTGTTAGATTCCGATGCACTACTGCAGCTTTACTCTATCCCTTGGAATTCCACATGTCGATGAAACACAGAAATTGCTTCGGGATTTAATACAAAACGCACAATGCCAACTTGAGTACAACAAGAGTAAATCTTCTCATTGTTTGTGGTTTGCTTTGAGCGTTTCCTGGGATATGAGTATTACATTCCGATTCACTACTGCAAGCTTTACTCCATGCCTTGGATCTTCACATTGACGATGAAACACAGAAATGGCGTCGGGATTTAATACAAAGGGCACAATGCCAACTTAAGTACAAGAAGAGTAAATCTCCTCATTATTTGTGGTTTGCTTTCAGCGTTTCCTGGGAGATCAGTAATAGATTCCGATGCACTCCTGCAGTTTTACTCTATCCCGTTACCCTCACATTGACGATCAAAGACAGAAATTGTGTCGGTATTGAATACAAAGGCACTCTGCCGTCTTAAGCACAAGAAGAGCAAATCTACTCGATGTTTGTGGTTGTCTTTGAGCGCTTCCTGGGAGATCAGTACTCGATTCGGATGCACTGCTGCAGCTTTAATCTATCCCTTGGACCTACACATTGACGAAGAAACTCAGAAATGGCGTCGGGATTACATACAAAAGGCACAATGACGACTTAAGTACGAGAAGTGTAAATCATCTCATTGTTAGTGGTTTGCTTTGAGCGTTTCCTGGGAGACCAGTATTAGATTCCGATGCACTACAACAGCTCCACTCTATCCCTTGGACCTTGACATTGACGATGAAACACAGAAATTGAGTCGGGATTTAATACAAAAGGAAAATGCTGTCTTAAGTACAAGAAGAGTAAATCTTCTCTTTGTTTGTGATTTGCTTTGATCGTTTCCTGGGAGATCAGTATTAGATTCAGATGCACTACTGCGGCTTTACTCTATCCCTTGGGCCTTCACATTGTCGATGTAACACAGATATTGCGTCGGGATTTAATACAGAAGGCGCAATGTCGACTTAAGTACAGAAAGAGTAAATAATCTCTTTGTTTGTGGTTTGCTTTGAGCGTTTCCTGGGAGATCAGTAATAGATTCCGATGCACTACTGCAGCCCTTACTCAATACCTTGGCCTTCACATTGACGATGAAGCACAGAAACAGCGTCGGGATTTTATACAAAAGTTACAAAGCCGACTTAAGTACATGAAGGTTAAATCTTCTCATTGTTTGTGGTTTGCTTTCAGCGTTTCCTGGGAGATCAGTATTAGACTAGGATGCACTACTGCAGCTTCACTCTGTCCCTAGGACCTTCACATTGACGATGAATCACTGAAATTGCGTCAGTATTTAACACAAAAGGCACAATGCCGACATAAGTGAAATAAGGTTAAATCCACTCATTTCATGTGGTTTCTTTGAGCGTTTTCTTAAAGATCAGTATTAGTTTCCGATGCACTACTGCAGCTTTACTCTATCCCTTGGACATTCAAATTGAAGATGAAAATCAGAAATTGCTTCGGGATGTAATACAAAAGGCACAATGCCGACTTAAGTACAAGATGAGTAAGTTTTTTCATTGCTTGTGGTTTGCTTTGAGCGTTTCCTGGGAGATCAGTATTAGATTCCGAGGCACTACTGCAGCTTTACTCCATCCTTTGGACCTTCACATTAAGGAAGAAACGTCGACTAAGCCTCGGGATTTAATACAAAAGGCGCAATGCCGGCTTAAGTACAAGATGAGTTAATATCCTCTTTGTCGAGGTTTGCTTTGAACGTTTCCTGGGAGATCAGTATTAGATTCCGATTCAGTAGTGCGGCTTTACTCTATCCCTTGGACTTTCACATTGACGATGAAACACAGAAATAGCGTCGGGATTTAATTCAAAAGTTACATTGCCGACTTAAGTACACGAGGAGTAAATCTTCTCATTGCTTGTGGTTTGCTGTGAGCGACTCCTGGGAGATCAGTATTAGTTTCCGATGCTCTACATCAGCGTCACTCTATCCCTTGGACCTTGACATTGACGATGAAACACAGAAATTGCGTCGGGATTTAATACAAATGGTAACTTCACATTGTTTGTGGTTTGCCTTGAGCGTTTCCTGCGAGATCAGTTTTAGATTTCTATGCACTACTGCAGCTTTACTCTAACCCTTTGACCTACACATAGACGATCAAACACAGAAATTGCGCCAGTATTTAATACAAATGGCACATTGCCGACATAACTACAACTAGAGTAATTCTTCTCACTGTTTGTGGTTTGCCTTGAGCGTTTCCTCGGAGATCAGTACTATTTCGGATGAACTACTGTCTCTTTAATCTATTCCTTGGACCTTCTCATTGACGATGACACAGAAATTGCGTCGGGATTTAAAACAAAAGGCGCAATGCCGACTTAAGTACAAGAAGAGAAAATCTTCTCATTGTTTGCTGTTTGCTTTGAGCGTTTCCTGGGATATCAGTATTACATTCCAAAGCACCACTGCAACTTTACTCCATCGCTTGGACCTTCACATTGACGATGAAACACAGAAATGGCGTCGGGAGGTAATACAAAAGGCACAATGGCGACTTAAGTACAAGAAGAGTAAATCTTCTCGTTGTTTGTGGTTTGCTTGAGCGTTTCCTGGGAGTTCAGTATTAAATTCCGATCCACTACTGCGGCTTTACTCTATCCCTTGGACCTGCACATCCACGATGGAACACAGTTATTGCGTCGGGATTTAATATAAAAGGCACAATGCCGACTTATGTACAAGAAGAGTTACTCTGCTCATTCTTTGTGGTTTGCTTTGAGCGTTTCGTGGGAGTTAACTATTAGGTTCCGATGCACTACTGCAGCTTTACTCTATCACTTGGGCCCTCACATTGACGATGAAACACAGAAATTGCGTCGGGATTTAATACAAAAGGCAGAATGCCGACTTAAGTACAAGAAGAGTAAATCATCTCATTGTGGTTTGCTTTGTGCGTTTCCTGTGAAATCAGTATTAGATTCCGATGCACTACTGCAGTTTTACTCTATCCCTTGCACCTTCACTATGACGATGGAACACAGAAATTGCGTCGGGTTTTAATACAAATGTCACAATGCCGACTTAAGTACAAGAAGATTAAATCTTCTCATTGTTTGTGGTTTGCTTTGAGCGTTTCCTGGGAGATCAGTATTAGAATCCGATGCACTACTGCAGCCTTACTCTATCCCTTGGACTTTCACATTGGCGATGAAACAATAATTGCGTCGGGATTTAATACAAATGGCACAATGCAGACTTGAGTACAAGGAGAGAGAATCTTCTCATTGTTTGAGGTTTGCTTTGAGCGTTCCTGGGAGAATAGCATTAGATTCCGATGCAATACTGCAGTTTTACTCTATCCCTTGCACCATGACATTGCTGATGAAACACAGAAATTGCGTAGGGGAATTAATACAAAAGGCACAATGCCGACTTAAGTACAAGAAGAATAAATCTTTTCATTGTTTGTGGCTTGCTTTGAGCGTTTCCTGGGAGATCAGTATTAGATTCCGATGCACCGCTGCAGCTTTTTTCTATCCCCTGGACTTTCACATTGACGATGAAACACAGAAATTTGACACTATCACATCCACCTTTACATTGACGATGAAACACAGAAATTGCGTCGGGATTTAGTACAAAAGGCACAATGCCGGCTTAAGTAGAAGAAGAGTAAATACTCTCATTGTTTGTGGTTTGCTTTGAGCGTTTCCTTGGAGATCAGTATTAGAATCTGATGCACTACTGCAGCTTTACTCCATCCCTTGGACTTTCACATTGACGATGAAACACAGAATTTGCGTCGGGATTTAATACAAATGGCACAAGGCCGGCTTAGATAGAAGAAGAGTAAATACTCTCATTGTTTGTGGTTTGCTTTGAGCGTTTCCTTGGAGATCAGTATTAGATTCCGATGCTATGCTGCAGCTTTACTCTATCCCTTGGAACTTCCCATTGACGATGAAACACACAAATTACATTGGGGTTTAATACAAAAGGCACAATTCCAACTTCATTACAAGAAGAGTACATTTTCTCGATGTTGTGGTTTGCTTTGAGCGTTTCCTGGGAGATCAATGCTATATTCGGATGCACTACTGCAGCTTTAATCTATTCCTAGGACCTTCTCATAGACGATGATACACAGAAATTGCGTCAGGATTTAATACAAAAGGCACAATGCCGACTTAAGTACAAGAAGAGTAATTCTTCTCAATGTTTGTGGTTTGCGTTGGGCGTTTCCTGGGAGATCAGTAATAGATTCCGATGCACTACTGCAGCAATACTCTATTCCTTGGACCTTCACATTGACATTGAAATACAGAAATTGCGTCGGGGTGTAATACAAAAGACACAATGCAGACTTAAGTACAAGAAGAGTAAATCTTCTCACTGTTTGTGGTCTGCTTTTAAAGCTTCCTGAGAGATCAGTTATAGATTCCGATGCACTACTGCAGCTTTACTCTAAGCCTTGGACCTTCACATAGACGCTCCAACACAGACATTGCACCGGGATTTAATACAAAAGGCACAATGCCGACTTAAGTACAAGAAGAGTAAATCTTCACATTGTTTGTGGTTTTCTCTGAGCGTTTCCTGGGAGATAGGTGTTAGATTCCTATGCACTACTGCAGCTTTTCTCTAACCCTTGGACCTTCACGTAGACGATCAAACACAGAAATTGCGCCGGTATTTAATACAAATGGCACATTGCCGACTTCAGTACAACAAGAATAAATCTTCTCATCGTTTGTGGTTTGCTTTGAGCGTTTCCTGGGAGATCAGTACTATTTCGGATGCACTACTGCCTCTTTAATCTATTCCTTGAACCTTCTCATTGACGATGACACAGAAATTGCGTTGGCATTTAGTACAAAAGGCGCAATGCCGACTTAAGTACAAGAAGAGTATAACTTCTCATTGTTTGTGGTTTGCTTTGAGCGTTTCCTGGGAGATCAGTTTTAGATTCCGATGCACTACTGCAGCTTTACTCTATCCCTCGGACTTTCACATTGTCGATGAAAAACGGAAATTGCGTCGGTATTTAATACAAACGGCACAATGCTATCTTGAGAACAAGTGGAATAAATCTTCTCATATTTTGCGGTTTGCTTTGAGCGTTTCCTTGAATATCAATATTACATTCCGTTGCACTACTGCAGCTTTAATCTATCCCTTGGACCTCCATTTGACGATGAGACACACATTGCGTCGGGATTTAATACAAAAGGCACATTGCCGACTTAAGTACAAGAAGACTAAATCTTCTCATTGGTTGTGTTTTGCATTGAGCGTTTCCTGCGAGATCAGTACTAGATTCGGATGCTCTACTGCAGCTTTAATCTATTTCTATGACCTCTCATTGACGATTAGACACAGAAATTGCGTTTGGATTTAATACAAAAGGCACAATGCTGACTTAAGTACAAGAAGGTTAAATATACTCAATGTTTGTGGTTTGCTTTGAGCGTTTCCTGGGAGATCAGTATTAGATTCCGATGCACTACGGCAGCCTTACTCTATCCCTAGGACCTTCACATCCACGATGGAACACAGATATTGCGTCGGGATTTAATACAATAGGAACAATGCCGACTTAAGTACAAGAAGAGTAACTCTGCTCATTGTTTGTGGTTTGGTTTGAGCGTTTCCTGGGAGATCACTATTAGGTTCCGATGCACTACTGCAGCTTTACTCTATCACTTGGACCCTCACATTGACGATGAAAAACAGGAATTGCGTCGGGATTTAATACGACATGCACAATGCCGACTAAGAACAAGAAGGCTAAATTTTCTCATTGATTGTGGTTTGCTTTGAGCGTTTCCTGGGAGATCAGTACTAGATTTGGATGCACTACTGCAGCTTTAATCTATCCCTTGGACCGTCTTAATTGACGATGAAACACAGAAATTGCGTCGGGATTTAATACAAAAGGCACAATGCCGACTTAAGTACAAGAAGAGTAAATCTTCTCATTGTTTGTGGTTTGCTTTTAAAGCTTCCTGAGAGATCAGTTATAGATTCCGATGCACTACTGCAGCTTTACTCTATCACTTGGACTTTCACATTGTCGATGAAGCACGAAAATAGTGTCGGGATTTAATTCAGCTGGCACAATGCTAACTTGAGTGCAAGAAGAGCAAATCTTCTCATTGTTCGTGGTTTGCTTTGAGCATTTTCCTGGAATATCATTATTACATTCCGTTGCACTACTGCAGCTTTACTCCATCCCTTGGGCCTTCATATTGACGACGAAACACAGACATTGCGTCGGGATTTAATACAAATAGCGCAATGACGATTTAAGTTCAAAAAGAGTAAATCTTCTCATTGTTTGTGGTTTGCTTTGAGCGTTTCCTAGGAGATCACTAATAGATTCCGATGCACTACTGCAGCCTTACTCTATCCCTTGGACCTTCACATTGACGATCAAACACAGAAATTGCGTCGGGATTTAACACAAGCGGCACATAGACGACTTAAGTACAAGAAGAGTAAATCGTCTCATTGTTTGTATTTTGCTGTAAGCGTTTCCTGGCAGATCAGTACTAGATACGGATGCACTACTGCAGCTTTAATCTATGCCTTGGACCTTCTCATTGACAATGAAAGACAGATATTACGTCGGGATTTTAAACGAAATGCAGAATGCCGACTTAAGTACAAGAAGAGTAAATCTTCTCATTGTTTGTGGTTTGCTTTGAGCGTTTCCTGGGATATCAGTAATACATTCCGATCACTACTTCAGCTTTACTCTATCACTTGGACCTTCACGTTGACGATGAAACACAGAAATGGCGTCGGGATTTAATACAAATGGCACAATGCAGACTTAAGTACTAGAAGAGTAAGTCTTCTCATTGTTTGAAGTTTGCTTGAGCGATTCCTGGGAGGTCAGTATTAGATTCCGGTGCACTACTGCAGCTTTACTCTAACCCTCTGACCTTCACATTTACGATGGAACACAGAAATTGCGTCGCGATTTACTACAAATGGCACATTGCCGACTTAAGTTTCAGAAGAGTAGATCTTCTCATTGTTTGTGGTTTGTTTTGAGTGTTTCGTGGGAGACCACTATTAGGTTCCGGTGCACTACTGCAGCTTTACTCTATCCCTTGGACCTTCCCATTGACGATGAAACGCAGAAATTGCCTCTTCATTTAATACAAAAGGCACAATGCCGACTTAAGTACAAGTAGAGTAAATCCTAACATTGTTTGTGGTTTGCTTTGAACGTTTCCTGGGAAATCAGTATAACATTCCGATGCACTACTGCAGCTTTACTCTATCCCTTGGACCTTCACATTGACGATGAAACACAGATATAGCGACGGGATTTAGTACAAAAGGCACAATGCCGAGTTAAGTACAAGAGAAGTAAATCTTCTCATTGTTTGTGGTTTGCTTTGAGCGTTTCCTGGGAGAACAGTATTAGATTCCGACGCACTAATGCCGCTTTACTCTATCGCTTGGACCTTCGCATTTACGATGAAACACAGAAATGTTGTTCGGATTTAATACAAAAGCACAATGCCGACTTATGTACAAGAAGTGTAAATCTTCTCATTGTTTGTGGTTTGCTTTAAGCGTTTCCCGGTAGATCAGTATTAGATTCCTATGTACTACTGCACCTTTTCTCTATCCCTTGGACCTTCACGTTGACGATGAAACACAGAAATAGCGTCGGAATTTAATACAAATTGCACAATGCCAAATTGACTACAAGAAGAGTAAATGTTTTCATTGTTTGTGTTTTGCTTTCAGCGTTTCCTGGGATATCTGTATTACAATCCGATGCAATACTGGAGCATCACTCTACCCCTTGGACCTTCACATTGACGATGAAACAAATAAATGGCGTCGGGAATTAATACAAAAGGCAGAACGCCGAATTAAGTACAAGAAGAGTAATTCTTCTCATTGTTTGTGGTTTGCTATGAGCGTTTCCTGGGAGATCAGTATTAGTTACCGACGCCCTACTGCAGCTTTACTCTATCCCTTGGACCTTCACATTGACGATGAAACACAGATATAGCGCCGGTATTTAATACAAATGGCACAATGCCGACTTAAGTACAAGAAGAGGAATCTTCTCATTGTTTGTGGTTTGCTTCGAGCGTTTCCTGGCAGATCAGTGTTAGATTACGATGCACTACTGCAGCTTTACTCTATCCCTTTGGACTTTCACATTGACGATGAAACACAGAAATAGCGTCGGAATTTAATACAAATGGCACAATGCCAAATTGACTGCAAGAAGAGTAAATGTTTTCATTGTTTGTGTTTTGCTTTGAGCGTTTCCTGGGATATCAGTATTACAATCCGATGCAATATTGCAGCTTCACTCTACCCCTTGGACCTTCGCATTGACGGTGAAACACAGAAATAGCGTCGGGATTTAATACAAACGGCACAATTTCGACTTAAGTACATGAAGAGTAAATCTTTCATTGTTTGTGATTTGCATTGAGCGTTTCCTGGGAGATCAGTATTAGATTCCGATGCACTACTGCAGCTTTACTCTATCCCTTGGACCTTCACATTGACGATGAAACACAGAAATTACGTTGAGATATAATACATAAAGCACAATGTCGACTTAAGCACAAGAAGGGTAAACCTTCTCATTGTACGTGGATTGTTTTGAGCCTTTCCTGGGGGATCAGTGTTACATTCCGTTGTACTACTGCAGCTTTACTCGATCCATTGGACGTTCACACTAACGATGAAGCACAGAAATTGCGTCGTGATTTAATACAAAAGGCACAATGCCAACTTGAGTACATAGAGTAAATGTTTTCATTGTTTGTGGTTTGTTTTGAGTGTTTCCATCGAGATCAGTATTTGATTCCGATGCACTACAGAAGCTTTACTTTATCCCTTGGATCTTCACATTCACGATGGGACACAGAAATTGCGTCGGGATTTAAATCAAAAATCACAATGCCGACTTAAGTACAAGAAGAGTAAATCTTCTCATTGTTTGTGGTTTGAGTTGAGCGTTTCCTGGGAGGTCAGTATTAGATTCCGATGCACTACAGCAGCATTACCCTATCTCGTGGTCCTTCACATTGATGATGAAAAGCAGAAATTGCCTCGGGATTTAATACAAAAGGCACAATGCCGACTTAAGTACAAGAGGAATAAATCTTCTCATTGTCTGTGGTTTGCTTTGAGTGTTTCCTGGGAGATAAATATTTGATTCCGATGCACTACAGCAGCTTTACTTTATCCCTTGGATCTTCACATTCACGATGGAACACAGAAATTGCGTTGGGATTTAATTCGATAGGCTCAATGCCGACATAAGTAGAAGAAGAGTAAATCTTCTCATTGTTTGTGGTTTGCTTTCAGCGTTTCCTGGGAGATCAGTGTTAGATTGAGATGCACTACTGTAGCTTTACTATATCCGTTTGACCTTCACATTGACGATGAAACACAGAAATTGCGTCGGGATTTTATACAAAAGGCACAATGCCGAGTTAATTACAAGTTGAGTAAATCTTCTCATTGTTTGTGGTTTGCTTTGAGCGATTCCAGTGAGATCAGTGTTACATTCCGATGCACAACTGCAGCTTTACTCTATCCCTTGGACCTTCACATTCACGATGGAACACAGAAATTGCGTCCTGATTTAACACAAAAGCACAATGCCAACATAAGTACGAGAAGAGTAAATCTTCTCATTTTTTGTGGTTTGCTTTGAGCGTTTCCTGGGAGATCAGTATTAGATTGCGATGCACAACACCAGCTTCACTATATCCTTTTGACTTTCACATTGGCGATGAAACACAGAAATTGCGTCGGGATTTAATATGAAACGCACAATGGCGACATAAGTACAAGAAGGTTAAATCTTCTCATTGTTGTGGTTTGTATTGAGCGTTTTCCGGGGATCAGTACTAGATTCCGATGCATTACTGCAGTTTACTCTATCCCTTGGACCATCACATTGACGATGAAACACAGAAATTGCGTCGGTATTTAATACAAAAGGCACAATGCCGACTTAAGTACGAGAAGTGTAAATCATCTCATTATTTGTGGTTTGCGTTGAGCGTTTCCTGGGAGATCAGTATTAGATTCCGATGCACTACTGCAGCTCTACTCTATCCCTTGGAACTTCACATTGACGATGATACCCAGAAATTGGCTCGGGATTTAATACAAAAAGCACAATGCCGACTTAAGTACAAGAAGGGTAAATCTTCTCATTGCTTGTGATTTGCTTTGAGGGTTTCCTGGGAGATCAGTATTAGATTTCAATGCACTACAGCAGCATTACTCTATCTCTTTGATCTTCACATTGTCGATGAAACGCAGAAATTGCCTCGGGATTTAACACAAACGGCACATAGCCGACATAAGTACAAGAAGAGTAAATCTTCTCATTGTTTGTATTTTGCTGTAAGCGTTTCCTGGCAGATCAGTACTAGATACGGATCCACTACTGCAGTTTTAATCTATGCCTTGGACCTTCTCATTGACGATGAAACACAGAAATGGCGTCGGGATTCAATACAAAAGGCAGAATGCCGACATAAGTACAGGGGGAGTAAATATTCGCATTGTTTGTGGTTTGCTATGAGCGTTTCCTGGGAGATCAGTATAAGATTCCGATGCACTGCTGCAGCTTTACTCTATCCCTTTGACCTTCACCTTCACGAAGGAACACAGAAATTGCGTCGCGATTTACTACAAATGGCACATTGCCGACTTAAGTTTAAGAAGAGTAAATGTTCTCATTGTTTGTGGTTTTCTATGGGTGTTTCCTGGGAGATCTCTATTAGGTTCCGGTGCACTACTGGAGCTTTACTCTATCCCTTGGACCTTCACATTGACGATGAAAGGCAGAAATCGCGTCGGGTTTTAATACGAAAGGCTCAATGCCGACTAAGTACAAGAAGGTTAAATCTTCACATTGTTTGTCGTTTGGTCTGAGCGTTTCCTGGGAGATCAGTATTAGATTCCGATGCACTACTGCAGCTTTACTCGATCCCATGGACCTTCACGTTGACGATGAAACACAGAAATTGCGTCGGGATTTAATACAAAAGGCAGAATGCCGACATAAGAACAGGAGGAGTATATATTCTCATTGTTTAAGGTTTGCTATGAGCGTTTCCTGGGAGATCAGTATTAGATTCCGATGCCCTACTGCAGTTTGACTCGATCGCTTGGACTTTCACATTGTCGAAAACACACCGAAATTGCGTCGGGATTTAATACAAATGGCACGATGCCGACTAAAGTACAAGAAGAGTAAATCTTCTCATTGATTGTGGTTTGCTTTGAGCGTTTCCTGGGAGATCAGTAGAAGTTTCGGATGCACTACTGCCGACTTAATCTATCTCTTGGACCTACTCATAGACGATGAAACACATAAATTGCGTCGGGATTTAATTCAGATGGCACAATGCCGACTTAAGTACAAGAAGAGTAAATCATCTCATTGTTTGTGGTTTGCTTTGAACGTTTCCTGGGATATCAGTATAACATTCCGATGCACTGCTGCAGCTTAATTCAATCCCTTGGACCCTCACATTGACGATGAGACACAGAAATGGCGTCGGGAATAAATACAAAAGGCACAATGCCGACTTATTTAGAAGAGGAGTAAATCTTCTCATTGTTTGTATTTTGCTTTGAGCGTTTCCTTGGAGCTCTGTATTAGATTCCGATGAACTACTGCAGCTTTACTCTATCCCTTGGAACTCCACATTGACGATGAGACACAGAAATTGCGTCGGGATTTACTCCATAAGCACAATGTCGACTTAAGTACAAGAAGAGTAAATCTTCTCGATGTTTGTGGTTTGCTTTAAGCGTTTCCTGGGAGATCAGTGTTAGATTCCGATGCCCTACTGCAGTTTTACTCGATCCCTTGGACTTTCACATTGTCGAAAACACACCGAAATTGCGTCGGGATCTAATACAAAAGGCACAAAGCCTACTTGAGTACAAGAAGAGTAAATCTGGTCATTGTTTGCATATTGCTTTGAGCGTTTCCTGGGAGCTCTGTATTGGATTCCGATGAACTACTGCAGCTTTACCCTATCTATTGGACCTTCACATTGACGATGAAACACAAAAATTGCGCCGGGATATAATACAAAAGGCACAATGCCGACTTAAGTACAAGAAGAGTAAATCTTCTCATGTTTTGTGGGTTGCTTTGAGCGTTTTCTGGGAGAACAGTATTACATTCCGACGCACTAATGCCGCTTTACTCTATCGCTTGGAGCTTCGCATTTACGATGAAACACAGAAATGTTGTTGGGATTTAATACAAAAGTACAATGTCGACTTATGTACAAGAAGAGTAAATCTTCTAATTGTTTGTGGTTTGCTTTAAGCGTTTCCTGGTAGATCAGTATTGGATTCCGATGTACTACTGTAGCTTTTCTCTATCCCTTGGACCTTCACGTTCACGATAAAACACAGAAATTGTGTCGGGATTTAATGTTAAAGGCACAATGCCGACTTAAGTACAAGAAGAGTTAATGTTCTCGATGTTTGTGGTTTGCTTTGAGCGTTTCCTTGGAGATCAGTGTTAGATTCCGATGCACTACTGCAGTTTTACTCTATCCCTTTGATTTTCACATTGTCGATGAAACACAGATATTGCGTCGGGATTTAATACAAAAGGCACAATGCCAACTTGAGTACAAAAAGAGTAAATCATCTCATTGTTTTAGGTTTGCTTTGTGCGTTTCCTGGAATATCAGTAATTCATTCCGACGCCCTACTGCAGCTTTACTCTATCCCTTGGAACTTCCCAATGACGATGAAACACAGTAATGGCGTCGGGATTTAATGCAAATGGCACAATGCCGACTTAAGTACAAGAAGAGTAAATGTTTTCATTGTTAGTGGTTCGCTTAGAGCGTTTTCTGGGATATCAGTATCACATTCCAATGCACTACTGCAGCTTTACTCTATCCCTTGGACCTTCACATTGACGGTGAAACACAGAAATTGCGTCGGGATTTAATACAAAAGGCACAATGCCGAGTTAATTACAAGTTGAGTAAATCTTCTCATTGTTTGTGGTTTGCTTTGAGAGATTCCTGTGAGATCATTGTTACATTCCGATGCACTACTGCAGCTTTACTCTATCCCTTGGACCTTCACATTCACGACGGAACACAGAAATTGCGTCGGGATTTAATACGAAACGCACAATCCCGACATAAGTACAAGAAGGATAAATCTTCTCATTGTTTGTGGTTTGCTTTGAGCGTTTTCCGGGAGATCAGTACTGGATTCCGATACACTACTGCAGGTTTACTCTATCCCTTGGACCGTCACATAGACGATGAAACACAGAAATCGCGTCGGTATTTAATACAAAAGGCACAATGCCGGCTTAAGTACGAGAAGTGTAAATCATCTCATTGTTTGCGGTTTGCTTTGAGCGTTTCCTGGGAGATCAGTATTAGATTCCGATGCACTACTGCAGCTCTACTCTATCCCTTGGAACTTCACATTGACGATGATATCCAGAAATTGGGTCGGGATTTAATACAAAAAGCACAATGCCGACTTAAGTACAAGAAGAGTAAATCTTCTCATTGCTTGTGGTTTACTTTGAGGGTTTCCTGGGAGATCAGTATTAGATTCCGATGCACTACTGCAGCTTTACTCTATCCCTTGGACCGTCACGTTGACGATGAAACACAGAAATCGCGTCGGTATTTAATACAAAAGGCACAATGACGACTTAAGTACGAGAAGTGTAAATCATCTCATTGTTTGTGGTTTTCATTGAGCGTTTCCTGGGAGATCAGTATTAGATTCCGATGCACTACTGCAGCTCTACTCTATCTCTTGGACCTTCACATTGTCGATGAAACGCAGAAATTGCCTCGGGATTTAATACAAAAGGCTCAATGCCGACTTAAGTACAAGAAGAGTAAATCTTCTCATTGTTTGTGGTTTGCTTTGAGCGTTTCCTGGGAGATCAGTATTAGATTCCAAAGCACTACTGCAGCTTTACTCTATCCCTTGGACTTTCACATTGTCGATGAAACACAGAAATTTTGTCGGGATTTAACACAATAAGCACAATGCCAACTTGAGTACAAGAAGAGTAAATCTTCTCATTGTTTGTGGTTTGCCTTGAGCGTTTCCTGGGATATCAGTATCATATTCCGATGCACTACTTCAGCTATACTCTAGTCCTTGGACCTTCGCATTGGCGCTCTAACACAGTAATGGCGTCGGGATATTATACAAAAGGCACAAATCCGACATAAGTACATTAAGGGTAAATCTTCTCATTGTTTGTGGTTTGTTTTGAGCGTTTCCTGGAAGATCAGTATTAGATTCCGATGCACTACTGCAGTTTTACTCTATCCCTTGGACTTTCACATTGTCGATGATACACAGAAATTGGTCGGGATTTAATACAAAAGGCACAATGGAAACTTGAGTACAAGAAGAGTAATTCTTCTCATTGTTTGTGATTTGCTTTGAGGGTTTCTTGGGATATCAGTAATACATTCCGATGCACTACTGCAGCTTTACTCTACCCCTTGGACCTTTACATTGACGATGAAACACACAAATGGCGTCGGGATTTAAATCAAAATGCAGAATTCCCACTTAAGTACTAGAAGAGTAAATCTTCTCATTGTTTGTGGTTTGCTTTGAGCGTTTCCTGGGAGATCAGTGTTAGATTCCGATGCACTACTGCAGCCTTACTCTATCCCTTGGACCTTCACGTTGACGATGAATTACAGAAATTGTGTCGAGATGTGATAAAAAAGGCACAATGCCGACTTAAGTACAAGAGGAATAAATCTTCTCATTGTCTGTGGTTTGCTTTGGGCGTTTCCTGGGAGAACATTATTTGATTCCGATGCACTACAGCAGCTTTACTTTATCCCTTGGATCTTCACATTCACGATGGAATACAGAAATTGCGTCGGGATTTAATTCAAAAGGCTCTATGCCGACATAAGTAGATGAAGAGTAAATCTTCTCATTGTTTGTGGTTTGTTTTGAGCGTTTCCTGGCAGATCAGTATTAGTTTCCGATCCACTACAGCAGCTTTACCCTATCTCGTGGTCCTTCACATTGATGATGAAATGCAGAAATTGCCTCGGGATTTAATACAAAAGGCACAATGCCGACTTAAGTACAAGAAGAGTAAATCTTCTCATTGATTGTGGTTTGCTTTTAGCGTTTCCTGGGAGATCTCTATTAGATTCCGATGCACTACTGCAGCTTTACTCTATCTCTTGGACCTTCACATTGACATTGAAACGCAGAATTTGCGTCGGGATTTACTACAAAAGGCACAATGCCAACTTGAGTACAACAAGAGTAAGTGATCTCATTGTTAGTGGTTCGCTTATAGCGTTTTCTGGGATATCAGTATTAGATTCCAATGCACTACTGTAGCTTTACCCTATCCCTTGGACCTACACATTGACGGTTAAACACAGAAATTGCGTCGGGATTTAAAACAAAAGGCACAATGCCGACTTAAGTACAAGAAGTGTCAATCTTCTCTTTGTTTGTGGTTTGCTTTGACCGTTTCCTGTGAGATCAGTATTAGATTCCAATGCACTACTGCAGCTTTACTCTATCTCTTGGACCTTCACATTTACGATGAAACACAGATATAGCGTCGGGATTTAATACAAAAGGCACAATGCCAACTTGGGTCCAAGTAGATAAATGTTTGCATTGTTGTGGTTCGCTATGGGCGTTTCCAGCGGGATCAGTATTAGATTCCGATGCACTATTGCAGCTTTACTTTATCCCTTGGATCTTCAAATTCACGATGGAACACAGATATTGCTTCGGGATTTAAATCAAAAGGCACAATGCCGACTGAAGTACAAGAAGAGTAAATCTTCTCATTGTTTGTGGTTTGCTTTGAGCGTTTCTTGGGAGATCAGGAGTAGATTCCGATGCACTACTACAGCTTTACTCTATCCCTTGGAATTTCACATTGTCGATGAAACACAGAAATTTTGTCCGGAGTTAACATAAAAAGCACAATGCCAACATGAGTACAAGAGGAGTAAATCTTCTCATTGTTTGTGGTTTGCTTTGAGCGTTTCCTGGGATATCAGTATTATATTCCGATGCACTACTTCAGCTTTACTCTATTCCTTGGACCTTCGCATTGGCGGTCTAACATAGAAATGCCGTCGGGATTTTATACAAAAGGCACAAATCCAACGTAAGTACTTTAAGAGTAAATCTTCTCATTGTTTGTGGTTTGTTTTGAGCGTTTCCTGGATGATCAGTATTAGATTCCGATGCACTACTGCAGCTTTACTCTATGCCTTGGACTTTCACATTGTCGATGATACACAGAAATTGCGTCGGGATTTAATACAAAAGGCACAATGCAAACTTGAGTACAAGAAGAGTAAATCATCTCATTGTTTGTGGTTTGCTTTGAGGGTTTCTTGTTATATCAGTAATACATTCCGATGCACTACTGCAGCTTTACTCTACACCTTGGACCTTCACATTGACGATGAAACACAGTAATGGCGTCGGGATTTAATACAAAATGCAGAATGCCGACTTAAGTACTAGAAGAGGAAATCTTCTCATTGTTTGTGGCTTGCTTTGAGCGTTTCCTGAGAGATCAGTGTTAGATTCCGATGCACGACTGCAGCCTTACTCTATCCCTTGGACCTTCACGTTGACGATGAAATACTGAAATTGTGTCGAGATGTGATAAAAAAGGCACAATGTCGACTTAAGTACAAGACGAATAAATCTTCTCATTGTCTGTGGTTTGCTTTGGGCGTTTCCTGGGAGAACATTATTTGATTCCGATGCACTACAGCAGCTTTACTTTATCCCTTGGATCTTCACATTCACGATGGAACACAGAAATTGCGTCGGGATTTAATACAAAAGCACAATGCCGACATAAGTACAAGAAGAGTAAATCTTCTCATTTTTTGTGGTTTGCTTTGAGGGTTTCCTGGGAGATCAGTATTAGATTCCGAATCACCACTGCAGCTCTACTCTATCTCTTGGACCTTCACATTGTCGATGAAACGCAGAAATTGCCTCGGGATTTAATACAAAAGGCTCAATGCCCACTTAAGTACAAGAAGAGTAAATCTTCTCATTGTTTGTGGTTTGCTTTGAGTGTTTCTTGGGATATCAGAAATACATTCCGATGCACTACTGCAGCTTTACTCTACCCCTTGGACTTTTACATAGACGATGAAACACACAAA
Organism: Schistocerca piceifrons; assembly: GCF_021461385.2. Lineage (NCBI taxonomy): Eukaryota > Metazoa > Arthropoda > Insecta > Orthoptera > Acrididae > Schistocerca > Schistocerca piceifrons. The sequence continues at coordinate 1,121,825,980 of NC_060139.1, read as the reverse complement.
TGGCGTCGGGATGTAATACAAAATGCAGAATGCCGACTTAAGTACTAGAAGAGTAAATCTTCTCATTGTTTGTGGTTTGCTTTGAGCGTTTCCAGGGAGATCAATATTAGATTCCAAAGCACTACTGCAGCTTTACTCTATCCCTTGCAACTTCACATTGACGATGATACCCAGAAATTGGGTCGGGATTTAATACAAAAGGCACAATGCCGAGTTAATTACAAGTTGAGTAAATCTTCTCATTGATTGTGGTTTGCTTTGAGAGATTCCTGTGAGATCAGTGTTACATTCCGATGCACTACTGCAACTTTACTCCATCCCTTGGACCTTTACATTCACGATGGAACACAGAAATTGCGTCGGGATTTAATACAAAAGCACAATGCCGACATAAGTACGAGAAGTGTAAATCATCTCATTGTTTGTGGTTTGCTTTGAGCGTTTCCTGGGAGATCAGTATTAGATTCCGATCACTACTGCAGCTCTACATTATCCCTTGGAACTTCACATTGACGATGATACCCAGAAATTGGGTCGGGATTTAATACAAAAGGGACAATGCCGACTTAAGTACAATAAGAGTAATTCTTCTCATTGCTTGTGGTTTCCATTGAGGGTTTCTTGGGAGATCAGTAATAGATTCCGATGCACTACTGCAGCTTTACTCTATCCCTTGGACCGTCCCATTGACGATGAATTACAGAAATCGCGTCGGTATTTAATACAAAAGGCACAATGACGACTAGTGTACGAGAAGTGTAAATCATCTCATTGTTTGTGGTTTGCTTCGAGCGTTTCCTGGGAGATCAGTATTAGATTCCGATGCACTACTGCAGCTCTACTCTATCTTTTGGACCTTCACATTGTCGATGAAAAGCAGAAATTGCCTCGGGATTTAATATAAAAGGCTCAATGCCGACTTAAGTACAAGAAGAGTAAATCTTCTCATTGTTTGTGGTTTGCTTTGAGCGTTTCCTGGGAGATTTCTATTAGATTCCGCTGCACTACTGCAGCTTTACTCTATCTCTTGGACCTTCACATTGACATTGAAACGCAGAATTTGCGTCGGGATTTAATAAAAAAGGCACAATGCCGCCATAAGTAAAAGAAGGTTAAATCTTCTCATTGTTTGAGGTTTGCTTTGAGCGTTTCCAGGGAGATCAATATTAGATTCCAAAGCACTACTGCAGCTTTACTCTATCACTTGGACCTTCAAGTTGACGACGAAACACTGAAACGGCGTTGGGCTATAATACAGAAAGCACAATGCCGACTTAGATACAAGAAGGGAAAACTTTCTCATTGAACGTGGATTGCCTTGAGCGTTTACTGGGCGATCAGTGTTAGATTACGATATACTACTGCAGCTCTACTCTATCCCTAGGACCTTCAGATTGACGATGAAACACAGAAATTGCGTCGGGATTTATTACAAAAGGCACAATGCAGACTTATGTACAAGAAGAGTATATCTTCTCATTGTTTGTAATTTGCATTGAGCGTTTCCTAGGTGATCAATTTTACATACCGACGCACTACTGCAGCTTTACTCTATCCCTTGGACTTTCACATTGACGAAGAAACAATGATACTGCGTCGGGATTTAATCCAAAACGGACAATGCCAACTTGAGTACAAGGAGAGTAAGTCTCATTATTTGTGGTTTGCTTTGAGCGTTTCCTGGGATATCAGTATTACGTTCCGATGCACTACTGCAGCTTTACCCTATCCCTTGGACCTTCACATTGACGATGAAACACAAAAATTGCGCCAGTATTTAATAGAAAAGGCACAATGTCGACTTAAGTACAAGTAGAGTAAATGTTTTCATTGTTTGGGTTTGCTTTGAGCATTTCCAGCGAGATCAGTATTAGATTCCGATGCACTACTGCAGCTTTAATCTATCGCTTGGACCTTCACATTGAAGATAAAACACAGAAATTACGTCGGGATTTAATACAAAATGCAAAATGCCGACTAAAGTACAAGAAGATTAAATCTTCTCAATTTTCCTTGTTTGCTTTGAGCGTTACCTGGGAGATCAGTATTCGATTCCGATGCACTACTGCAGCTATACTCTTTCCCTTGGACCTTCACATTGACGATGAAACAAATTAATTGCGTCGGGATTTAATACTAAAGGCACAATGCCGACTTAAGTACAAGAAGAGTAAATCTTCCAATTGTTCGTGGTTTCCGTTGTGCGTTTCCTGTGAGATCAGTATTAGATTCCGATGCACTACTTCAGATTTACTCTATCCTTTGGAATTTCACATTGACGATGAAACACAGAAACTGCGTCGGGATTTAATACAAAAGGCACAATGTCGACTTAAGTACAAGAAGAGTAACTCTTCGCATTGTTTGTGGTTTGCTTTGATCGTTTCCTGGGGATCAGTATTAGTTTCCAAAGCTCTACAGCTGATATACTGTATCCCTTGGTCGTCCACATTGACGATGAAACACAAAAATTTCGTCGGGATTTAATACAAACGTCACAATACCGACTTAAGTACAAGAAGAGTAAATCTTCTCATTGTTTGTGGTTTGCTTTGAGCGTTTCCTGGGGATCAGTATTAGATTCCGATGCACTACTGCAGCTTTACTCTATCTCTTGGACCTTCACATCGACGATGAAACACAGCTATTGCGTCGGGATTTAATACGCACAATGCCGACGCAAGTACAAGAAGAGTATATCTTCTCATTGTTTGTGGTTTGCTTTGAGCGTTTCCTTTGGGATCAGTATTAGATTCCGACGCACTACTGAAGCCTTAAAATGAGTTGGACCTTTACATTGACGTTGAAACACAGAAATAGCGTCAGGATTTAATACAAAAGGCACAATGTCGACTTACGTACAAGAACAGTAAATCTTGTCATTGTTTGTGGTTTGTTTTGAGCGTTTCCTGGGAGATCAGTATTAGATTCCGATGCACTACTGGAGCTTTACTCTATCGCTTGGACCCTCACACTTACGACGAATCACAGAAATTGCGTCGGTATTTAATACAAAAGGCAAAATGGAGACTTAAGTACAAGAAGATTAAATCCTCTCAATTATTCTGGTTTGCTTTGAGCGTTTCCTGGGAGATCAATATTGGATTCCGATGCACTACTGCAGCATTACTATATCCCTTGGACCTTCACATTGACGATGAAACAAATTAATTTCGTCGGGACTTAATACAAAAGGCGCAATGCCGTCTTAGGGACAAGAAGAGTAAATCTTCTCATTGTTTGAGGTTTGGTTTGATCGTTTCCTGGGAGATAAGTGTTAAATTCCGATGCACAACTGCTGCTTTACTCTATCTATTGCACCTTCACATTGACGATGAAAAACAGAAATTGCGTCGGGATTTAATACTAAAGGCGCAATGCCGTCTTAGGGACAAGATGAGTAAATCTTCTCATTGTTTGTGGTTTGCTTTGATCGTTTCCTGGGAGATAAGTGTTAAATTCCGATGCACTACTGCAGCTTTACTCTATCCCTTGGACCATCACATTGATGATGAAACACAGATATTGCGTCGGGATTTAACACAAACGGCACAATGCCGAACATAGTACAAGAGGAATATATCTTCTCATTGTTTGTGGTTTGCTTTGATCGTTTACTGGGAGAGAAGTGTTAAATTCCGATGCACTACTGCAGCTTTACTCTATCGCTTGGACCATCACATTTAGGATGAAACTAAGAAATTGCGTCGGGATTTAATACAAAAGGCACAATTCCGACTTAAGTACAAAAACAGTAAAACTTCTCATTGTTTGTGGTTTGATTTCCGGGTTTCCTGGGAGATCTGTATAAGATTCCGATGCACTACTGCAGATTTACTTAGTTCCTTAGACTTTCACATTGCCGATGAAACACAGAAATTGCGTCGACATTTATTACAAAAGGCACAATGCCGGCTTAAGTACAAGGAGAGTAAATGTTCTCATTGTTCCTGGTTTGCTTTGATCCTTTCCTGGGAGATCAGTATTAGATTCCGATTCACTACTGCAGATTTTTCTCCATCCCTTGGACATTCACATTGATGATGAAACACAGAAATTGCGTTGGGATTTAATACAAAAGGCACAATGCCGACTTAAGTACAAGGAGAGTAAATCTTCTCATTGTTTGTGGTTTGCTTTGAGCCATTCGAGGGAGATCACAATTACATTCCGATGTACATCTGCAGCTTTACTCTATCTCTTGGACATTGACATTGACGATGAAACACAGAAATTGCGTCGGGATTTAATACAAAAGGCACAATGCCTACATAAGTACAAGAGGAGTAAATCTTCTCATTGTCCGTGGTTAGCTTTGAGCGTATCCTGGTAGTTCTGTATTACTTACCGAAGCACTAATGCAGATTTACTCTATCCCTTGGACCTTCACATTGACGGTGAACTACAGAAATTGTGTCGGTATTTAACTTCAAAAGCACAATGCCTACTTAAGTACATGAAGAGTGAATATTCTCACTGTTTGTGGTTTGCTTTGAGCGTTTTCTGTTACATTAATATTGGATTCCGAAGCACCATTTCAGCTTTACTCCATCGCTTGGAACTTCACATTGACAACGAAACACAGTAATTCTGCCGGGATTTAATACAGAAGGCCCATGCCGACTTAAGTACAAGAAGAGTAAATCATCTCATTGTTTGTGGTTTGCTTTGAACGTTTCCTGGGGGATCAGTATTAGATTCCGATGAACTACTGCAGCTTTACTCTATCCGTTGGACCTTCACATTGACGATGAAACACAGAAATTGCGTCGGGATATAATACAAAAGGCACAATGCCGACTTATGTACAAGAAGAGTAAATCTTCTCATTGTGTGTGGTTTTCTTTGAGCGTTTCCTGAGAGATCAGTATTACATTCCGATTCACTACTGCAGCTTTACTCTATCCCTTGGACCTTCACAATGACAATGAAACACAGAAATCGCGTCGGGATTTAATGCAAAGGGCACAATGGCGTCTTAAGTACAAGAAGAGAAAATCTTCTAATTGTTTGTGGTTTGCTTTGTGCGTTTCCTGGGAGATCAGTATTAGACTGCGATGCACTAGTGCAGCTTTACTCTATCACTTGGACCTTCACATTGTCGATGAAACACAGATATTGCGTCGGGATTTAATATAAAATGCGCAATGCCGAATTAAGTACAAGAGAAATATATCTACTCATTGTTTGTGGTTTGGTTGTAGCGTTTCCTGGGGGGATCAGTATTAGATTCCGATGCACTACTGAAGTTTTACTCAATCCCTTGGACTTTCACACTGACGATGAAACACAGAAATTGCATCGGGATTTTATACAAAAGGCTCAATGCTGGCTTAAGTACAAGAAGAGTAAATCTTCTCATTGTTTGAGGTTTGCTTTGAGCGTTTCCTGCGAGATCAGTATTCCGATGCACTACTGCGGATTTACTCGATCCCTTGGACCCTCACATTGACGATGAAACACAGAACTTGCGTCGGGATTTAATAGAAAAGGCACAATGCCGACTTGTGTACAAGAAGAGTAAATCTTCTCATTGTTTGTGGTTTGCTTTGAGCGTTTCCTAGGAGATCAGTATTAGATTCCGATGCATTTCTGCAGCATTACTCTATCCCTTGGACCTTCACATTGACGATGAAACACAGATATTGCGTCGGGATTTAATACAAAAGGCACAATGCCGACTTAAGGAGAAGAGGGGTATATCTTCTGAATGTTTGTGGTTTGCTTCGAGCGCTATCTAGAGGAACAGAATTAGATTCCGATGCACTACTGAATCTTTACTCAATCCCTTGGACCTACACATTGACGATGAAACACAACGAAACTCTATCGGGATTTAATACAAAAGGCACAATGCCGGCTTAAGAACAAGAAGAGTAAGTCTTCTCATTGTTTGTGATTTGTTTTGAGCGTTTCCTGGGAGATCAGTGTTATATTCTGATGCACTACTGCAGCTTTACTCTATTCCTTGGACCTTCACATTGACGATGAAACACAGAAATAGCGTCGGGATTTAATACAAAAATCACAATGCCGACTTAAGTACAAGAAGAGTAAATCTTCTCAGTGTTCGTGGTTTGCTTTGAGCGTTTAATGGGAGATCAATATTAGATTCTGATGCACTACTGCAGCTATACTCTATCCCTTAGAACTTCACATTGACGATGAAACACATAAATTTCGTCGGGAATTAATACATAAGGCAAAATGCCGACTCAAGTACAAGTAGAGTAATTCTTCTCTTTGTTTTTGGTTTGCTTTGAGTGTTTCCTGTGAGAACAGTATTAGATTCCGATGCAGTACTGCAGATTTACTCTATTCCTTGGACCTTCACATTGACAATGAAACACAGAAATTGCGTCGGGATATAATACAAAAGGCACAATGCTGATTTATGTACAAGAAGAGTAAATGTTCTCATTGTTTGTGGTTTGCTTTGAGCGTTTCCTGAGAGATTGGTGATAGTTTCCGATGCACTACTGCAGCTTTACTCTATCCCATGATCCTTCACATTGACGATGAAACACAGAAATTGCGTCGGGATTTAATGCAAAATGCACAATGCCGTCTTAAGTACAAAAAGAGAAAATCTTCTCATTGTTTGTGGTTTGCTTGGAGCGTTTCCTGGGAGATCAGTATTAGATTCCGATGCACTACTGCAGCTTTACTCTATCCCTTGGACCTTCACATTGACGATGAGACACAGATATTGCGTCGGGATTTAATACAAAAGGCACAATGCCGAATTAAGTACAAGAGAAGTATATGTTCTCATAGTTTGTGGTTTGCTTTTAGCGTTTCCTGTTGTATCATTATTAGATTCCGATGCACTACTGAAGCTTTACTCAATCCCTTGGACTTTCACATTGACGATGAAACACAGAAATTGCATCTATTTGTGCAGTTAATTTTCGTTCCGTCTCTTCGGCCTGATCTGTAAGTTCCTTTGTCTTCGCCTCTATCCGCTGCTCTAATTCGGAAAATCGGTCTAGTAACTGCTGCTTAATCTCAGTAATCAAATTTTCCTGCCCCTCCGTAACTGAGGCTAATTTCGCGTTCAAATCATTTTGCCCTTCAGTAACTGAGGCTAATTTCGCGTTAATGTCGGTTGTCAGATTTTCCTGTACTCAGTAACTGAGGCTAATTTTGTATTCATATTATTCATGCTCTCGGTTATCATCTGCATCTGTCTCATGATAATGACCAACGGATCTAACCCATTTTGTGTACTTGCCGTTTCATCTGGAGCCGTGTCTACAGGGCGTTCTCTTGCGCTATATGTAGCAATCGGTTCTACAGCACTTCTTACTACATCATTAGCAGGCTCCCTTCGTCACAGCTGAAACTTCCCCACCAATTACAGGGCCAAGATAATCATCAATGATTCAGACAGAGAACTCATTCGTCATTCACTCTAGAATAAAAGGGTCACAAACATTATTTCTGAGGAAAATTGTACAATCAATCCATCTCCATTACATGTTCCGTTTTCTGTAGATTCCAAGTCTTACTTAATTTGCGTTTACATTTTTTCTCTCTATTCAAATAACCCGCTAGTGCCACAAACGTTAATAGCTCGCTTTAGCGAGAACAAGAGCAAATATGTCTTTTTGAGCAACCCGACAATCTTCCAACAGATATTTCCGAAGCTGTCCTAGTTATCCGTCCCTAACAACCATGGAGAATACATATATGTATCTCTGTTCTTCCAAAGAATTAACGTACTAGAAAAATACCTTGGCGTCGACGAGCTGTCGGCGCATATATTACTAGAAAATCCGATCAGATACTTTCCAAAAGTGAATGAATGTGGATGATTTGATTGATAATTATTAATTATTGCATGGTAGAGGGTAATTTTCCGTGGGGAGATTGTATACTGCAGCTTTACTCTATACCTTGGACCTTCACATTGACGATGAAACACAGAAATTGTGTCGGGATTTAATACAAAAGGCACAATGCTCACTTAAGTACAAGAGGAATAAATCTCCTCATTATTTGTGGTTTGCTTTGAGCGTTTCCTGGAAGATAAGTATTAGATTCCGACGCTCTACTGCAGCTTTACTCTATCCCTTGGACCTTCACATTGCGATGAAACACAGAAATTGCATCGGGATTTAATACAAAAGGCACAATGCCGACAGAAGTACAAGAAGGGTAAATCTTCTGATTGTTTGTGGTTTGCTTTGAGCGTTTCCTGGGAGATCAGTATTGGATTCCGATGCACTACTGCAGCTTTATTCTATCCCTTGGACCTTCACATTGACGATGAAAAACAGAAATTGCGTCTGGATATAATACAAAAGGCAAAATGCCGACTGAAGTACAAGAAGAGTAAATCTTCTGATTGTTTTTGGTTTGCTTTGAGCGTTGCCTATGAGATCAGTATTAGATTCCGATGCACTACTGCAGATTTACTCTATCCCTTGGACCTTCACATTGACGATGAAACACAGAAATTGCGTTGTGATTTAACACAAGAGGCACTATGCCGACTTAAGTACAAGATGAGTAACTGTTCACATTGTTTGTGGTTTGTTTTGAGCGTTTCCTGGGAGGTCAGACTTAGATTCCGATGCACTACTGCAGCTTTACTCCATCCCTTTGACCTTCACATTGTCGATAAAACACAGAAATTGCGTCGGGATTTAATACAAAAGGCACAGTGCCGACTAAAGTACAAGATGAGTAAATACTCTCATAGTTTGTGGTTCGCTTAGAGCGTTTCCTGGGATATCAGAATTAGATTCCGATGCACTACAGCAGCTTTACCTTATCCCTTGGACCTTCACATTGACGATGAAACACAGAAATAGCGTCGGGATTTAATACAAAAGGCACAATGCCGACTTAAGGACAAGAAGAGAAAATCTTCTCATTGTTTGTGGTATGCTTTGATCGTTTCCTGGGAGACCAGTATTAGATTCCGATGCAGTACTGCAGCTTTATTCTATCCCTTGGACCTCCACATTGACGAAGAAACACAGAAATTGCGTTGGGATTTAGTACAAAAGGAACAATCCCAACAAAAGTACTAGAAGAGTAAATCTTCGCATCGTTTGTGGTTTGCTTTAAGCGTTTCCTGGGATATCAGTATTAGATTCCGTTGCACTACTGCAGATTTAATGTATCCCTTGGACCTACACATTGACAATTAAGCACAGAAATTGAGTCCGGATTTTATACATCAGGCATAATGCCGACTTAAGTAAAAGAAGAGAAAATCTACTCATTGTTTGAGGTTTGCTTTGATCGTTTCCTGGGAGATCAGTATTAGATTCCGATGCACTATTGCAGATTTAATGTATTCCTTGAACCTACACATTGACGATGAAACACAGAAATTTCATCGCGATTTAATACAAAAGGCACAATGTCGGCTTAAGTACAAGAAGAGTAAATCTTCTCATTGTTTCTGGTTTGCTTTGGTGTTTCCTGGGAGATGAGTATTAGTTTCCGATGCACTACTCCAGCTTTACTTTATCCCTTGGACCTTCACATTGCTGGTGAAACACAGAAACTGCGTCGGGATTTCATACAGAATTCAAATGCCAACTTAAGTACAAGAAGAGTAAATCTCCTCATTGTTTGTGGTTTGCTCTGAGCAACGCCTGGGAGATCAGTACTAGATTACGATGCACTACTGCAGCTTTTCTATATCCCTTGGACCTTCACATTGACGATGAAACACAGAAATTGCATCGGGATTTAATACAAAAGGCAGAATGCCGACTGAAGTACAAGAAGAGTCAATCTTCTCATTGTTTGTGGTTTGCTTTGAGCATTTCCTGGGAGATAAGTATTAGATTTCGATGCACTACTGCAGCTTTATTGTATCCCTTGGACCTTCACATTGACGATGAAACACAGAAATTGCGTCGGGATTAAATACAAAAGGCACAATGCCGACTTAAGTACAAGAAGAGTAAATCTCTTCATTGTTTGTATTTTGCTTTGAACGTTTCCTGGGAGATCAGTATTAGATTCCGTTGCACTACTGCTGCTTTACTCTATCCCTTGGTCCTTCGCATTTACGATGAAACACAAAAATTGCGTCGGGATTTAATACAAATGGCTCAATGCTTACTTAAGTACAAGAAGACTAAATCTTCTCATTGTTTCTGCTTTGCTTTGAGCGTTTCCTGGGAGATCAGTATTAGATTCCGTTGCACTACTGCAAATTTAATTTATCCCTTGGACCTACACATTGACAATTAAACACAGAAATTGAGTCCGGATTTTATACAAAAGGCTTAATGCCGACTTAAGGACAAGAAGAGAAAATCCTCTCATTGTTTGTGGTTTGCTTTGATCGTTTTCTGGGAGTTCAGTATTAGATTCCGATGCACTACTGCAGAATTAATGTATCCCTTGGGCCCACACATTGACGATGAAACACAGAAATTTCATCGGGATTCAATACAACAGGCACAATGCCGGCTTAAGTACAAGAAGAGTAAATCTTCTCATTGTTTCTGGTTTGCTTTGGTGTTTCCTGAGAGATGAGTATTAGTTTCCGATGCACTACTCCAGCTTTACTTTATCCCTTGGACTTACACTTTGCCGGTGAAACACGGAAATTGCGACGGGATTTCATAAAAAATTCACAATGCCGACTTAAGTACAAAAAGAGTAAATCTTCTCATTGTTTGTGGTTTGCTCTGAGCGTCTCCTGGGAGATCAGTACTAGATTCCGATGCACTACTGCAGCTTTTCTCCATCCCTTGGACCTTCACATTGACAATGAAACACAGAAATTGCGTCAGGATTTAATACGAAAGGCACAATGACGACTTAAGAACAAGAAGCGTAAATCTTCTCATTGTTTGTGGTTTGCTTTGAGTGTTTCCTGGGAGATAAACATTACATTCCGACGCACTACAGCAGCTTTTCTCTATCATTTGGACCTTCACATTGACGATGAAACACAGAAATTGCGTCGCGATTTAATACAAAAGGCACAATGCCGTCTTAAGGACAAGATGAGTAAATCTTTTAATTGTTTGTGTATAGCTTTGAGCGTTTCCTGGGAGATCAGTATTAGATTCCGACGCACTATTGCAGCTTTACTCTATCCCTTGGACCTTCACATTGACAATGAAACACAAAAATTGGGTCGGGTTTTATACAAATGGCTCAATGCCTATTTAAGTACAAGAAGAGTAAATCTTCTCATTGTTTCTGGTTTGCTTTGAGCGTTTCCTGGGAGATCAGTATTAGATTCCGATGCACTACTGCAGCTTTACTCTATCCCTTGCACGTTCACTTTGACGATGAAACACAGAAATTCCGTCGGGATTTAATACTAAAAGCACAATGCCAACAAAAGTACAAGAAGAGTAAATCTTCTCATTGTTTGTGGTTTGTTTTGAGCGTTTCCTAGGAGAACAGTATTAGATTCCGACACACAACTGCAGCTTTATTCTATCCCTTGGACCTTCACATTGACGGTGAAACACAAAAATTGCGTCGCGATTTAATACAAAAGGCACAATGCCGACAAAAGTACAAGAAGAGTAAATCTTCTCATTGTTTGTGGTTTGCTTTGAGCGTTTCCTGGGAGATCAGAATTAGATTCCGTTGCACTACTGCAACTTTTTCTCTATCCTTTGGACCTTCACATTGACGATGAAGCACAGAAATTGCGGCGGGATTTACTACAAAAGGCACAATGCCGACTTCAGTACAAGAAGAGTAAATCTTCTCATTGTTTGTGGTATGCTTTGAGCGTTCCTGAGAGTTCACCATTAGATTCCGATGCACCACATCAGGTGTACCGTATCCCTTATACATTCATGTCTTCCATTGAAACACAGATATTGCGTCGGGAACTAATACAGAAGGAACAACGCCGACTTAAATACAAGAAGAGTAAATCTTCTCATTGTATGTGGTTGGCTTTTTGCGTTTCCTGGGAGTTAAGTATTAGATTCCGATGCACTACTGCAGCTTTACTGTATACCTTGGATCTTCAGTTTGATGATGAAACACAGAAATTGCGTCTGAATTCAAAACAAAAGGCACAATGCCGATCCAAGTAAAAGAAGAGTAAATCTTCTCATTGTTTGAGGTTAGCTTTCAGCGTTTCCTGGTAGATCAGTATTAGACTCCGATGCAATACTGCAACTTTACTCTATCCCTTGGACCTTCACATTGACGATGAAACACAGAAATTGCGTCGGGATTTAATACAAAAGGCACAATACCGACTCAAATACAAGAAGAGTATATCTTCTCATTGTTTGTGGTTTGCTTTGAGCGTTGCATGGGTGATTAGTATTAGATACCGGTGAACTACTGCAAATTTACTCTATCCCTTGAACTTCATATTGACGATGATACACAGAAATTGACTCGGGATTCAATACAAAAGGCAGAATGCCGACTTCAGTACAAAAAGAGTCAATCTTCTCATTGTTTGTGGTTTGCTTTGAGCGTTTCCTGGGAGATCAGTATTGGATTCTGATACACTACTGCAGCTTTACTCTATCATTTGGACTTTCACATTGACGATGAAACACAGATATTGCGTCGATATTAATTACAAAAGCACAATGCCAACTGAAGTACAAGTAGAGTAAATCATCTAATTGTTTGTAGTTTGCTTTGAGCGTTTCCTCTGGGATCAGTATTAGATTCCGATGCAATATTGCGGCTTTACTTTATCCCTTGCGCATTCACATTAACGATGAAATACAGATATTGCAACGGTATTTAATATCAAAGGCACAATGCCGACTTATGTACAAGAATAGTAAATCCTCTCATTGTTCTTGGTGTGCTTTGAGTGTTACCTGGGAGATCAGAATAAGATTCCGATGCACTACAGCAGCTTTACTCTGTCACTTGGTCTATCACATTGTCGATGAAACACAGAAATTGCGTCGCGATTTAATAGATAAGGTACAATGCCAACTTAAGTACAAGAAGAGTAAGTCTTCTCATAGTTTGCGGTTTGCTTTGAGCGTTTCCTGTGGGATCAGTATTAGATTCCGATGCACTAATGCAGCTTTACTCTTTCCCTTGGACCTACACATTGACGATGAAACACAGACATTGCGTCGGGATTTAATACAAAGTACACAATGTCGTCTTAAGTACAAGAAGAGTAAATGTTGTTTCTTTTGTGGTTAGCTTTGAGCGTTTCCTGGGTGATCAGTATTAGATTCCGAAGCACTACAGCAGCTTTACTCCATCCCTTAGACCTTCACATTGCCCATGAAACACAGAATTTGTGTCGGGATTTAAAACAAGAGGCAAAATGCCCACTTATGTATTAGATGAGTATATGTTCTCATTGTTTGTGGTTTGCTTCGAGCGTTTCCTGGGAGATGAGGGTTAGATTCCGATGCACTACTGCTGCTTTACTCTATCCCTTGGAACTTCTCATTGACGATGAAACACAGAAATTGCGTCGGAATTTAGTATAAAAGACACAATGCCGACTTAAGTACAAGTAGAGTAAATATTCTCATTGTTTCTGGTTTGCTTTGGTGTTTCCTGGGAGATGAGTATTAGTTTCCGATGCACTACTCCAGCTTTACTTTATCCCTTGGACCTTCACATTGCTGGTGAAACACAGAAACTGCGTCGGGATTTCATACAGAATTCAAATGCCAACTTAAGTACAAGAAGAGTAAATCTCCTCATTGTTTGTGGTTTGCTCTGAGCAACGCCTGGGAGATCAGTACTAGATTACGATGCACTACTGCAGCTTTTCTATATCCCTTGGACCTTCACATTGACGATGAAACACAGAAATTGCATCGGGATTTAATACAAAAGGCAGAATGCCGACTGAAGTACAAGAAGAGTCAATCTTCTCATTGTTTGTGGTTTGCTTTGAGCATTTCCTGGGAGATAAGTATTAGATTTCGATGCACTACTGCAGCTTTATTGTATCCCTTGGACCTTCACATTGACGATGAAACACAGAAATTGCGTCGGGATTAAATACAAAAGGCACAATGCCGACTTAAGTACAAGAAGAGTAAATCTCTTCATTGTTTGTATTTTGCTTTGAACGTTTCCTGGGAGATCAGTATTAGATTCCGTTGCACTACTGCTGCTTTACTCTATCCCTTGGTCCTTCGCATTTACGATGAAACACAAAAATTGCGTCGGGATTTAATACAAATGGCTCAATGCTTACTTAAGTACAAGAAGACTAAATCTTCTCATTGTTTCTGCTTTGCTTTGAGCGTTTCCTGGGAGATCAGTATTAGATTCCGTTGCACTACTGCAGATTTAATTTATCCCTTGGACCTACACATTGACAATTAAACACAGAAATTGAGTCCGGATTTTATACAAAAGGCTTAATGCCGACTTAAGGACAAGAAGAGAAAATCCTCTCATTGTTTGTGGTTTGCTTTGATCGTTTTCTGGGAGTTCAGTATTAGATTCCGATGCACTACTGCAGAATTAATGTATCCCTTGGGCCCACACATTGACGATGAAACACAGAAATTTCATCGGGATTCAATACAACAGGCACAATGCCGGCTTAAGTACAAGAAGAGTAAATCTTCTCATTGTTTCTGGTTTGCTTTGGTGTTTCCTGAGAGATGAGTATTAGTTTCCGATGCACTACTCCAGCTTTACTTTATCCCTTGGACTTACACTTTGCCGGTGAAACACGGAAATTGCGACGGGATTTCATAAAAAATTCACAATGCCGACTTAAGTACAAAAAGAGTAAATCTTCTCATTGTTTGTGGTTTGCTCTGAGCGTCTCCTGGGAGATCAGTACTAGATTCCGATGCACTACTGCAGCTTTTCTCCATCCCTTGGACCTTCACATTGACAATGAAACACAGAAATTGCGTCAGGATTTAATACGAAAGGCACAATGACGACTTAAGAACAAGAAGCGTAAATCTTCTCATTGTTTGTGGTTTGCTTTGAGTGTTTCCTGGGAGATAAACATTACATTCCGACGCACTACAGCAGCTTTTCTCTATCATTTGGACCTTCACATTGACGATGAAACACAGAAATTGCGTCGCGATTTAATACAAAAGGCACAATGCCGTCTTAAGGACAAGATGAGTAAATCTTTTAATTGTTTGTGTATAGCTTTGAGCGTTTCCTGGGAGATCAGTATTAGATTCCGACGCACTATTGCAGCTTTACTCTATCCCTTGGACCTTCACATTGACAATGAAACACAAAAATTGGGTCGGGTTTTATACAAATGGCTCAATGCCTATTTAAGTACAAGAAGAGTAAATCTTCTCATTGTTTCTGGTTTGCTTTGAGCGTTTCCTGGGAGATCAGTATTAGATTCCGATGCACTACTGCAGCTTTACTCTATCCCTTGCACGTTCACTTTGACGATGAAACACAGAAATTCCGTCGGGATTTAATACTAAAAGCACAATGCCAACAAAAGTACAAGAAGAGTAAATCTTCTCATTGTTTGTGGTTTGTTTTGAGCGTTTCCTAGGAGAACAGTATTAGATTCCGACACACAACTGCAGCTTTATTCTATCCCTTGGACCTTCACATTGACGGTGAAACACAAAAATTGCGTCGCGATTTAATACAAAAGGCACAATGCCGACAAAAGTACAAGAAGAGTAAATCTTCTCATTGTTTGTGGTTTGCTTTGAGCGTTTCCTGGGAGATCAGAATTAGATTCCGTTGCACTACTGCAACTTTTTCTCTATCCTTTGGACCTTCACATTGACGATGAAGCACAGAAATTGCGGCGGGATTTACTACAAAAGGCACAATGCCGACTTCAGTACAAGAAGAGTAAATCTTCTCATTGTTTGTGGTATGCTTTGAGCGTTCCTGAGAGTTCACCATTAGATTCCGATGCACCACATCAGGTGTACCGTATCCCTTATACATTCATGTCTTCCATTGAAACACAGATATTGCGTCGGGAACTAATACAGAAGGAACAACGCCGACTTAAATACAAGAAGAGTAAATCTTCTCATTGTATGTGGTTGGCTTTTTGCGTTTCCTGGGAGTTAAGTATTAGATTCCGATGCACTACTGCAGCTTTACTGTATACCTTGGATCTTCAGTTTGATGATGAAACACAGAAATTGCGTCTGAATTCAAAACAAAAGGCACAATGCCGATCCAAGTAAAAGAAGAGTAAATCTTCTCATTGTTTGAGGTTAGCTTTCAGCGTTTCCTGGTAGATCAGTATTAGACTCCGATGCAATACTGCAACTTTACTCTATCCCTTGGACCTTCACATTGACGATGAAACACAGAAATTGCGTCGGGATTTAATACAAAAGGCACAATACCGACTCAAATACAAGAAGAGTATATCTTCTCATTGTTTGTGGTTTGCTTTGAGCGTTGCATGGGTGATTAGTATTAGATACCGGTGAACTACTGCAAATTTACTCTATCCCTTGAACTTCATATTGACGATGATACACAGAAATTGACTCGGGATTCAATACAAAAGGCAGAATGCCGACTTCAGTACAAAAAGAGTCAATCTTCTCATTGTTTGTGGTTTGCTTTGAGCGTTTCCTGGGAGATCAGTATTGGATTCTGATACACTACTGCAGCTTTACTCTATCATTTGGACTTTCACATTGACGATGAAACACAGATATTGCGTCGATATTAATTACAAAAGCACAATGCCAACTGAAGTACAAGTAGAGTAAATCATCTAATTGTTTGTAGTTTGCTTTGAGCGTTTCCTCTGGGATCAGTATTAGATTCCGATGCAATATTGCGGCTTTACTTTATCCCTTGCGCATTCACATTAACGATGAAATACAGATATTGCAACGGTATTTAATATCAAAGGCACAATGCCGACTTATGTACAAGAATAGTAAATCCTCTCATTGTTCTTGGTGTGCTTTGAGTGTTACCTGGGAGATCAGAATAAGATTCCGATGCACTACAGCAGCTTTACTCTGTCACTTGGTCTATCACATTGTCGATGAAACACAGAAATTGCGTCGCGATTTAATAGATAAGGTACAATGCCAACTTAAGTACAAGAAGAGTAAGTCTTCTCATAGTTTGCGGTTTGCTTTGAGCGTTTCCTGTGGGATCAGTATTAGATTCCGATGCACTAATGCAGCTTTACTCTTTCCCTTGGACCTACACATTGACGATGAAACACAGACATTGCGTCGGGATTTAATACAAAGTACACAATGTCGTCTTAAGTACAAGAAGAGTAAATGTTGTTTCTTTTGTGGTTAGCTTTGAGCGTTTCCTGGGTGATCAGTATTAGATTCCGAAGCACTACAGCAGCTTTACTCCATCCCTTAGACCTTCACATTGCCCATGAAACACAGAATTTGTGTCGGGATTTAAAACAAGAGGCAAAATGCCCACTTATGTATTAGATGAGTATATGTTCTCATTGTTTGTGGTTTGCTTCGAGCGTTTCCTGGGAGATGAGGGTTAGATTCCGATGCACTACTGCTGCTTTACTCTATCCCTTGGAACTTCACATTGACGATGAAACACAGAAATTGCGTTGGAATTTAGTATAAAAGACACAATGCCGACTTAAGTACAAGTACAGTAAATATTCTCATTGTTAGTGGTTTGCTTTGAGCGTTTCCTGGGTGACCAGTCATAGATTCCGATGCACTACTACAGCTTTACTCTATCCCTAGGACCTTCACATTGACGATGAAACGACGAAATTGCGTCGGGATTTAATGCAAAAGGCACAATGCCTACTTAAGTACAAGAAAAGTAAATCTTCTCATTGTTTGTGGCTTGCTTTGAGCGTTTCCTGGGAGATCAGTATTAGATTCCGATGCACTACTGCAGATTTACTGTATCCCTTGGATCTTTAGATTGACGATGAAACACAGAATTTGCGTCGGGATTCAAAACAAAAAATTCACAATGCCGACTCAAGTAAAAGAAGAGTAAATCTTCTCATTGATTGAGGTTTGTTTTGAGCGTTTCCTGGTAGATCAGTATTAGACTCCGATGCAATACTGCAGCTTTACGCCATCCCTTGGACCTTCACATTGACGATGAAGCACAAATATTTCGTCGGTCTTAATACAAAAGGCACAATACCGACTTAAGTACAAAAAAAGTATATCTTCTCATTGTTTGTGGTTTGCTTTGAGCGTATCCGGGGAGATCAGCATTAGATTCCGATACACTACTGCAGCTTTACTCTATCATTAGGATCTTCACACTCACGATGAAACACAGATATTGCGTCGGGAACAATTACAAAAGCACCATGCCAACACAAGTACAAGAAGAGTAAATCGTCTCATTGTTTGTGGTTTGCTTTGAGCGTTTCCTCTGGGATCAGTATTAGATTCCGATGCACTATTGCGCATTTACTCTATCCCTTGGACCTTCACAGTGACGATGATGCACAAATATTTCGTCGGTCTTTATACAAAAGGCAAAATGCCGACTTAAGTAAAAAAAGAGTCAATCTTCTCATTGTTTGTGGTTTACTTTGAGCGTTTCCTGGGAGATCAGTATTTGATTGCGATGCACTACTGCAGCTTTACTCTATCCCTTGGAACTTCACATTGACGATGAAACACAGAAATTGCGTCGGAATTTAGTATAATAGACACAATGCCGTCTGAAGTACAAGTAGAGTAAATATCCTCATTGTTTGTGGTTTGCTTTGAGCGTTTCCTGGGTGATCAGTCATAGATTCCGATGCACTACTACAGCCTTACTCTATCCCTTGGACCTTCACATTGACGATGAAACGACGAAATTGCGTCGGGATTTAATGCAAATGGCACAATGCCTACTTAAGTACAAGAAAAGTAAATCTTCTCATTGTTTGTGGCTTGCTTTGAGCGTTTCCTGCGAGAACAGTATTAGATTCCGATGCACTACTGTAGCTTTACTCCATCCCTTGTACCTTCACATTGACGATGAGACACAGAAATTGCGTCGGGATTTAATACATAAGGCAGAATGCCGACTTCAGTAGAAGAAGAGTAAATCTTCGCATTGTTTGTGGTTTGCTTTGAGCGTCTCCTGGGAGATCAGTATTAGATTCCGATGCACTACTGCAGCCTTAATCTATCCCTTGGACCTTGAGATTGACGATGAAACACTGAAATTGCGTCGGGATTTAATACATAAGGCACAATGCCAACTTAAGTACAAGAAGAGTAAATCTTCTCATAGACTGTGGTTTGCTTTGAGCGTTTCTTCGGAGATCAGTATTAGATTCCAATGCACTACCGCAGCTTTACTCTAACCCTTGGACCTTCTCATTGAAGATGAACCACAGAAATTGCGACGGGATTTTATACAAGAGGCACAATGCCGACTTAATTACAAGTAGAGTAAATCTTCTCATTGTTTATGGTTTGCTTTGTGCGTTTCCTCGGAGATCAGCATTCGATTCCGATACACTACTGCAGTGTTACTCTATCCCTTGGACCTTCACATTGACGTTGAAACACGGATATTGCGTCGTGATTAATTACAAAAAGCACAATGCCGACTTAAGTACAAGAAGAGTACATCTTCTCAATGTTTGTGGTTTGCTTTGAGCGTTTCATGTGGGATCAGTATTAGATTCCGATGCACTAATGCAGCTATACCCTTTTCCTTGGACCTAAACATTGACGATGAAACACAGACATTGCGACGGGAATTAATACAATGTACACAATGTCGACTTAAGTACAAGAAGAGTAAATGTTGTTTCTTTAGTGGTTAGCTTTGAGCGTTTCGTGGGTGATCAGTGTTAGATTCCGATGCTTTACTCCTTCCCTTGGACCTTAACATTGCCGATGAAACACAGAAATTGTGTCGGGATTTAAAACAAAAGGCAAAATGCCGACTTATGTATTAGATGAGTATATGTTCTCATTGTTTGTGGTTTGCTTCGAGCGTTTCCTGGGAGATGAGTGTTAGATTCCGATGCACTACTGCTGCTTTACTCTATCCCTTGGAACTTCACATTGACGATGAAACACAGAAATTGCGTCGGAATTTAGTATAAAAGACACAATGCCGACTTAAGTACAAGTAGAGTAAATATTCTCATTGTTTGTGGTTTGCTTTGAGCGTTTCCTGGGTGATCAGTCATTGATTCCGATGCACTACTACAGCTTTACTCTATCCCTAGGACCTTCACATTGACGATGAAACGACGAAATTGCGTCGGGATTTAATGCAAAAGGCACAATGCCTACTTAAGTACAGGAAAAGTAAATCTTCTCATTGTTTGTGGCTTTCTTTGATCGTTTCCTGGGAGATCAGTATTAGATTCCGATGCACTACTGCAGATTTACTCTATCCCTTGGATCTTCAGATTGACGATGAAACACAGAATTTGCGTCGGGATTCAAAACAAAAAAGGCACAATGCCGACTCAAGTAAAAGAAGAGTAAATCTTCTCATTGATTGAAGTTTGTTTTGAGCGTTTCCTGGTAGATCAGTATTAGACTCCGATGCAATACTGCAGCTTTACGCCATCCCTTGGACCTTCACATTGACGATGAAGCACAAATATTTCGTCGGTCTTAATACAAAAAGCACAATACCGACTTAAGTACAAAAAAAGTATATTTTCTCATTGTTTGTGGTTTGCTTTGAGCGTATCCGGGGAGATCAGCATTAGATTCCGATACACTACTGCAGCTTTACTCTATCATTAGGATCTTCACACTCACGATGAAACACAGATATTGCGTCGGGAACAATTACAAAAGCACCATGCCAACAAAAGTACAAGAAGAGTAAATCGTCTCATTGTTTGTGGTTTGCTTTGAGCGTTTCCTCTGGGATCAGTATTAGATCCCGATGCACTATTGCGCATTTACTCTATGCCTTGGACCTTCACAGTGACGATGATGCACAAATATTTCGTCGGTCTTTATACAAAAGGCAAAATGCCGACTTAAGTAAAAAAAGAGTCAATCTTCTCATTGTTTGTGGTTTACTTTGAGCGTTTCCTGGGAGATCAGTATTTGATTGCGATGCACTACTGCAGCTTTACTCTATCCCTTGGAACTTCACATTGACGATGAAACACAGAAATTGCGTCGGAATTTAGTATAATAGACACAATGCCGTCTTAAGTACAAGTAGAGTAAATATCCTCATTGTTTGTGGTTTGCTTTGAGCGTTTCCTGGGTGATCAGTCATAGATTCCGATGCACTACTACAGCCTTACTCTATCCCTTGGACCTTCACATTGACGATGAAACGACGAAATTGCGTCGGGATTTAATGCAAAAGGCACAATGCCTACTTAAGTACAAGAAAAGTAAATCTTCTCATTGTTTGTGGCTTGCTTTGAGCGTTTCCTGCGAGAACAGTATTAGATTCCGATGCACTACTGTAGCTTTACTCCATCCCTTGTACCTTCACATTGACGATGGGACACAGAAATTGCGTCGGGATTTAATACATAAGGCAGAATGCCGACTTCAGTAGAAGAAGAGTAAATCTTCGCATTGTTTGTGGTTTGCTTTGAGCGTCTCCTGGGAGATCAGTATTAGATTCCGATGCACTACTGCAGCCTTAATCTATCCCTTGGACCTTGAGATTGACGATGAAACACTGAAATTGCGTCGGGATTTAATACATAAGGCACAATGCCAACTTAAGTACAAGAAGAGTAAATCTTCTCATAGACTGTGGTTTGCTTTGAGCGTTTCTTCGGAGATCAGTATTAGATTCCAATGCACTACCGCAGCTTTACTCTAACCCTTGGACCTTCTCATTGAAGATGAACCACAGAAATTGCGACGGGATTTTATACAAGAGGCACAATGCCGACTTAATTACAAGTAGAGTAAATCTTCTCATTGTTTATGGTTTGCTTTGTGCGTTTCCTCGGAGATCAGCATTCGATTCCGATACACTACTGCAGTGTTACTCTATCCCTTGGACCTTCACATTGACGTTGAAACACGGATATTGCGTCGTGATTAATTACAAAAAGCACAATGCCGACTTAAGTACAAGAAGAGTACATCTTCTCAATGTTTGTGGTTTGCTTTGAGCGTTTCATGTGGGATCAGTATTAGATTCCGATGCACTAATGCAGCTATACCCTTTCCCTTGGACCTAAACATTGACGATGAAACACAGACATTGCGACGGGATTTAATACAATGTACACAATGTCGACTTAAGTACAAGAAGAGTAAATGTTGTATCTTTAGTGGTTAGCTTTGAGCGTTTCGTGGGTGATCAGTGTTAGATTCCGATGCTTTACTCCTTCCCTTGGACCTTAACATTGCCGATGAAACACAGAAATTGTGTCGGGATTTAAAACAAAAGGCAAAATGCCGACTTATGTATTAGATGAGTATATGTTCTCATTGTTTGTGGTTTGCTTCGAGCGTTTCCTGGGAGATGAGTGTTAGATTCCGATGCACTACTGCTGCTTTACTCTATCCCTTGGAACTTCTCATTGACGATGAAACACAGAAATTGCGTCGGAATTTAGTATAAAAGACACAATGCCGACTTAAGTACAAGTAGAGTAAATATTCTCATTGTTTGTGGTTTGCTTTGAGCGTTTCCTGGGTGATCAGTGGTAGATTCCGATGCACTACTACAGCTTTACTCTATCCCTAGGACCTTCACATTGACGATGAAACGACGAAATTGCGTCGGGATTTAATGCAAAAGGCACAATGCCTACTTAAGTACAAGAAAAGTAAATCTTCTCATTGTTTGTGGCTTTCTTTGATCGTTTCCTGGGAGATCAGTATTAGATTCCGATGCACTACTGCAGATTTACTCTATCCCTTGGATCTTCAGATTGACGATGAAACACAGAATTTGCGTCGGGATTCAAAACAAAAAAGGCACAATGCCGACTCAAGTAAAAGAAGAGTAAATCTTCTCATTGATTGAAGTTTGTTTTGAGCGTTTCCTGGTAGATCAGTATTAGACTCCTATGCAATACTGCAGCTTTACGCCATCCCTTGGACCTTCACATTGACGATGAAGCACAAATATTTCGTCGGTCTTAATACAAAAAGCACAATACCGACTTAAGTACAAAAAAAGTATATCTTCTCATTGTTTGTGGTTTGCTTTGAGCGTATCCGGGGAGATCAGCATTAGATTCCGATACACTACTGCAGCTTTACCCTATCATTAGGATCTTCACACTCGCGATGAAACACAGATATTGCGTCGGGAACAATTACAAAAGCACCATGCCAACACAAGTACAAGAAGAGTAAATCGTCTCATTGTTTGTGGTTTGCTTTGAGCGTTTCCTCAGGGATCAGTGTTTGATTCCGATGCACTATTGCGCATTTACTCTATCCCTTGGACCTTCACAGTGACGATGATGCACAAATATTTCGTTGGTCTTTATACAGAAGGCAAAATGCCGACTTAAGTAAAAAAAGAGTCAATCTTCTCATTGTTTGTGGTTTACTTTGAGCGTTTCCTGGGAGATCAGTATTTGATTGCGATGCACTACTGCAGCTTTACTCTATCCCTTGGATCTTCACATTGACGATGAAACACAAAAATTGCGTCGGGATTTAATACAAAAGGCACAATGCCGACTTAAGTACAAGAAGAGACAATCTTCTCATTGTTTGTGGTTTGCTTTGAGCATTTTCTGGGAGATCAGTATTAGATTCCGATGCACCACTGCAGCTTTACTATATCCCTTTGATCCTCAGATTGACGATGAAACACAGAAACTGCGTCGGGATTGAAAACAAAAGGCACAATGCCGACTCAAGTACAAGAAGAGTAAATCTTCTCATTGTTTGAGGTTTGCTTTGAGCGTTTCCTGTTAGATCAGTATTAGACTCCGATGCAATACTGCAGCTTTACTCTATCCCTTGGACCTTCACATTGCCGATGAGACACAGAAATTGCGTCGGGATTTAAAACAAATGGCAAAATGCTGACTTATGTATTAGATAAGTATATCTTCTCATTGTTTGTGGTTTGCTTTGTGCGTTATTTGGGAGATCGGTATTAGATTCCGATGCACTACTGCAGCTTTACTCTATCCCTTGGAACTTCACATTGACGACGAAACACAGAAATTGCGTCGGAATTTAATACAAAAGACACAATGCCGACTTAAGTACAAGTAGAGTAAATATTCTCATTGTTTGTAGTTTGCTTTGAGCGTTTCCTGGGAGATCAGTAATAGATTCCGATGCACTACTACAGCTTTACTCTATCCCTTGGACCTTCACATTGACGATGAAACGACGAAGTTGCGTCGGGATTTAATGCAAAAGGCACAATGCCCACTTAAGTACAAAAAGAGTATATCTTCTCATTGTTTGTGGTTTGTTTTGAGCGTTTCCTGGGAGATGAATATTAGTTTCCGATGCACTACTGTAGCATTACTCTATCCCGTGGACCTTCACAATGACGATGAAAAAAAAAAGAGATTGCGTCGGGATTGAATACAAAACGCACAATGCCCACTTATGTACAAGAATAGTAAATCCTCTCATTGTTCGTGGTGTACTTTGAGCGTTTCCTGGGAGATCAGTATTAGATTCCGATGCGCCACTGCAGCTTTACTCTATCCCCTGGACCTTCACATTGACGATGAAACACAGAAACTGCGTCGGGATATAATGCAAAAGGCACAATGCCGACGTAAGTACAAGAAGAATTAATCTTCTCATTGCTTGTGGATTGCTTTGAGCGTTTCCTGCGATATCAGTATTAGATTCCGATGCACTACTGTAGCTTTACTCCATCCCTTGTGCCTTTACATTGACGATGAAACACAGAAATGGCGTCGGGATTTAATATAAAAAGGCAGAATGCCGACTTAAGTACAAGAAGAGTAAATCTTCTCACTGTTTGTGGTTTGCTTTGAGCTTTTCCTGGGAGATCAGTATTAGATTCTGAAGCTCTACTGCAGCTTTACTCTATCCCTTGAACCTTCACACTGACGATGAAACTCAGAAATTGTGTTGGGATTTAATACAAAGGGCACAATACCGACTTAAGTACAAGAAGAGTAAATCTTCTCATTGTTTGTGGTCTGTTTTAAGCGTTTCCTGGGAGATGAGTATTAGTTTCCGATGCACTACTGTAGCATTACTCTATCCCTTGGACCTTCACATTGACCATGAAGCACAGAAATTTCGTCGGTATTTAATACAAAAGGCACAATGCCGACTCAAGTACAAGAAGAGTAAATGTTCTCATTCTTTGTGGTTTGCTTAGAGTGTTACGTGGGAGATCAGAATAAGATTCCGATGCACTACAGCATCTTTACTCCATCGCTTGGACTATCACATTGTCGATGAAACACAGAAATTGCGTCGCGATTTAATACAAAAAACAGAATGGTAACTTGAGTACAAGCAGAGTAAATCCTCTCAATTTTTGTGATTTGCCTTGAGCGTATCCTGAGAGATCATTATCAGATTCCGATGCACTACTGCAGCTTTACTCTATCGCTTGGAGCTTCACATTGACGATGAAACACAGAAATTGCATCTGGATTTAATCCAAAAAGCACAATGCCAACTTAAGTACAAGAAGAGTAAATCTTCTCATAGTTTGTGGTTTGTTTTGAGCGCTTAGTTGGGGATCAGTATAAGATTCCAATGCACTACCGCAGCTTAACTCTAACTCTTGGACCTTCTCATTGAAGATGAACCACAGAAATTGCGTCGGGATTTTATACAAGATGCGCAATGAGGACATAAGTACAACTAGAGTAAATCTTCTCATTGTTTGTGGTTTGTTTGTGCGTTTCCTGGGAGATCAGCATTCGATTCCGATACACTACTGCAGTGTTACTCTACCCCTTGGAACTTCACATTGAGGATGAAACACAGAAATTGCGTCGGGATTTAATACAAAAAGCACAATGCACACTTAAGTACAAGAAGAGTAAATCTTCTCATAGTTTGTGGTTTGCTTTGAGCGTTTCCTCGGAGATCAGTATTAGATTCCGATGCACTACTGCAGCGTCACCCTATCCCTTGGACCCTCTCATTGACGATGAAGCACAAAAATTTCGTCGGTATTTAATACAAAAGGCACAATGCCGACTTAAGTACAACAGGAGAAAATCTTCTCATTCTTTGTGGTTTGCTTAGAGTGTTACCTGAGAGATCAGAACAAGATTCCGAAGCACTACAGCAGCTTTACTCTATCACTTGGACTATCACATTGTCGATGAAACACAGAAATTGCGTCGCGATTAAATACAAAAGGCAGAATGGTAACTTCAGTACAAGCAGAGTAAATCCTCTCAATTTTTGTGATTTGCTTTGAGCGTTTCCTGAGAGATCATTATCAGATTCCGATGCACTACTGCAGCTTTACTCTATCGCTTGGACCTTCACATTGACGATGAAACACAGAAATTTCGTCGGTATTTAATACAAAAGGTGCAATGCCGACATAAGTACAAGAAGAGTACATCTTCTCAATGTTTGTGGTTTGCTTTGAGCGTTTCCTGTGGGATCAGTATTAGATTCTGATGCACTACTGCAGCTTTACTCTATCCCTTGGACCCACACATTGACGATGAAACACAGAAATTGCGTCGGGATTTAATAGAAAAGGTACAATGCCAACTTAAGTACAAGAAGAGTAAATGTTGTTTCTTTTGTGGTTAGCTTTGAGCGTTTCCTGGGAGATCAGTATTAGATTCCGATGCACTACAGCAGCTTTACTCCATCCCTTGGACCTTCACATTGCCGATGAAACACAGATATTGCGTCGGGATTTAAAACAAAAGGCAAAATGCCGCTTTATGTATTAGATAAGTATATCTTCTCATTGTTTGTGGTTGCTTCGAGCGTTTCCTGCGAGATGAGTGTTAGATTCCGATGCACTACTGCAGCTTGACTCTATCCCTTGGATCTTCACATTGACGATGAAACACAGATATTGCGTCGCAATTTAATACAAAAGAAACAATGCCGACTTAAGTGCAAGTAGAGTAAATATTCTCATTGTTTCTGGTTTGCTTTGAGCGTTCCTTGGGTGATCAGTAATAGATTCCGAAGCACTACTACAGCTTTACTCTATCCCTTGGTTCTTCACATTGACGATGAAACGACGAAATTGCGTCGGGATTTAATGCAACAGGCACAATGCCTATATAAGTACAAGAAAAGTAAATCTTCTCATTGTTTGTGGCTTCCTTTGAGCGTTTCCTGCGAGAACAGTATTAGATTTCGATGCACAACTGTAGCTTTACTCCTTCCCTTGTACCTTCACATTGACAATGAGACACAGAAGTTGCGTCTGGATTTAATACATAAGGCAGAATGCCGGCTTAAGTAGAAGACGAGTAAATCTTCTCATTGTTTGTGGTTTGTTTTGAGCGTTTCCTGGGAGATCAGTATTAGATTCCGATGCACTACTGTAGCTTTACTCCATCCCTTGTACCTTCACATTGACGATGAAACACAGAAATGGCGTCGGGATTCAATATAAAAAGGCAGAATGCCGACTTAAGTACAAGAAGGGTGAATCTTCTCATTGTTTGAGGATTGTTTTGAGCGTTTCCTAGTAGATCAGTATTAGACTCCGATGCAATACTGCAGCTTTACGCTATCCCTTGGACCTTCACACTGACGATGAAACACCGAAATTGCGACGGGATTTAATACAAAAGGCACAATACCGACTTAAGTACAAGAAGAGTAAATCTTCTCATTGTTTGAGGTTTGCTTTGAGCGTTTCCTGTTAGATCAGTATTACACTCCGATGCAATACTGCAGCTTCACTCTATCCCTTGGACCTTCACATTGCCGATGAGACACAGAAATTGCGTCGGGATTTAAAACAAATGCCAATATGCCCACTTATGTATTAGATAAGTATATCTTCCCATTGTTTGTGGTTGGTTTGAGCGTTTCCTGGGAGACCGGTATTAGATTCCGATGCACTACTGCAGCTTTACTCTATCCCTTGGAACTTAACATTGACGATGAAACACAGAAATTGCGTCGCGATTTTACACAAAAGACAGAATGGCAACTTGAGTACAAGCAGAGTAAATCCACTCAATTTTTGTGATTCTTTTGAGCGTTTCCTGGGAGATCATTATCAGATTCCGATGCACTACTGCAGTTTTACTCTATCGCTTGGACCTTCACATTGACGATGAAACACAGACATTGCGTCGGGATTTAATACAAAAGGCACAATCCCAACTTAAGTACAGGAAGAGTAAATCTCCTCATAGTTTGTGGTTTGTTTTGTGCGTTTCCTGGGAGATCAGCATTCGATTCCGATACACTACTGCAGTGTTACTCTATCCCTTGGACCTTCACATTGACGTTGAATAACAGATATTGCGTCGTGATTAATTACAAAAAGCACAATGCCGACTTTAGTACTAGAAGAGTAAATGTTGATTCTTTTGTGGTTAACTTTGAGCGTACCATGGGAGATCAGTATTAGATTCCGAAGCACTACTGCAGCTTTACTCAATCCCTTGGACCTTCACATTGCCGATGAAACACAGAAATTGCGTCGGGATTTAAAACAAAAGGCAAAATGCCGACTTATGTATTAGATGAGTATATCTTCTCATTGTTTGTGGTTTGCTTCGAGCGTTTCCTGGGAGATGAGTGTTAGATTCCGATGCAATACTGTCGCTTTACTCTATCCCTTGGAACTTCACATTGACGATTAAACACAGAAATAGCGTCGGAATTTAATACATAAGGCAGAATGCCGACTTAAGCAGAGGAAGAGTATATCTTCTCATTGTTTGTGGTTTGCTTTGAGCGTTTTCTGGGAGATCAGTATTAGATTCCGATGCACTACTGCAGCCTTATTCTAACCCTTGGACCTTCAGATTGACGATGAAACAATGAAATTGCGTCGGGATTTAATACATAAGGCACAATGCCGACTTAAGTACCAGAAGAGTTAATTTTTCATTGGTTATGGTTTGCTAGGCGCGTTTCCTGGGAGATCAGTATTAGATTCCGATCCACTACTGCAGCTTTACTCTATGCCTTGGATCTTCAGATTTACGATGAAACACATTATTTGCGTCGGGATTCAAAACAAAAAAGGCACAATGCCGACCCAAGTAAAGGAAGAGTAAATCTACTCATTGTTTGAGGTTTGCTTTGAACGTTTCCTGGTAGATCAGTATTTGACTCTGATGCAATACTGCAGCTTTACGCTATTCCTTGGACCTTCACATTGACGATGAAACACAGAAATTGCGTTGGGATTTAATACAAAAGGCACAATACCGACTAAAGTACAAGAAGAGTATATCTTCTCATTGTTTGTGGTTTGCTTTGAGCGATTCCTGGGAGATCAGTATTATATTCCGATGAACTACTGCAGCTTTACTCTATCATTTGGACCTTCACACTGACGATGAAACACAGATATTGCGTCGGGATTTTTTACAAAAGCACAATTCCAACATAAGTACAAGAAGAGTAAATCGTCTCATTGTTTGTGGTTTTCTTTGAGCGTTTCCTCTGGGATCAGTATTGGATTCCGTTGCACTATTGCGCCTTTACTCTATCCCTTGGACCTTCACAGTGACGATGAAACACAGAAATTGCGTCGGGAATTAATACGAAAGGCACAATGTCGACTTAAGTACAAGAAAGGTAAATATTCTTTTTGTTTGTGGTTTGATTTGACCTTTTTCTGGGAGATCAGTATTAGAATCCGATGCACCACTGCAGCATTACTCTATCCCTTGGATCTTCAGATTGACGATGAAACACAGAAATTACGTCGGGATTCAAAACAAAATGCACAATGCCGACTCAAGTACAAGAAGGGTAAATCTTCTCATTGTTTGAGGTTTGCTTTGAGCGTTTCCTGTTAGATCAGTGTTAGACTCCGATGCAATACTGCAGCTTTACTCTATCCCTTGGACTTTAACATTGCCGATGAAACACAGAAATTGCGTCGGGATTTAAAACAAATGGCAATATGCCGACATAAGTATTAGATAAGTATATCTTTTCATTGTTTGTGGTTGCTTTGAGCGTTTCCTGGGAGATCAGTATTAGATTCCGATGCACTACTGCTGCTTTACTCTGTCCCTTGCACCTTCTCATTGTCGAAGAAACACAGAAATTGCGTCGGGATTTAATACAAAATGCACAACGCCGAATTCAGTACAAGAAGAGTAAATCTTCTCATTGTTTGTGGTTTGCTTTGAGCGTTTCCTGGGGGATCAGTATTAGATTCCGATGCACTACTGCATCATTACACTATCCTTAGGACCTCCACATAGACGATGAAACACAGAAATTGCGTCTGGATTTAATACAAAAGGCACAATGTCGACTGAAGTACAAGATAACTAAATATTCGTTTTGATTGTGGTTTGTTTTGGGCGTTTCTTATGAGATCAGTATTAGATTCCGATGCATCACTGCAGCTTTACCCCATTCCTTAAGCCTTCACATTGACGATTTAACACAGATATTGCTTCGGTATTTAATTTAAAAGGCACAATGCAGATTTATGTACAAGAATAGTAAATCCTCTCATTGTTCGTGGTGTGCTTTGAGCGTTTCCTGGGAGATCATTATTAGATACCGATGCACTACTGCTGCGTCACTCTATCCCTTGGACCCTCTCATTGACGATGAAGCACTGAAATTTCGTCGGTATTTAATACAAAATGAACAATGCCGACTTAAGTACAAGAAGAGTAAATCTTCTCATTCTTTGTGGTTTGCTTAGAGTGTTACCTGGGAGATCAGAATAAGATTCCGATGCACTACAGCAGCTTTACCCTATCACTTGGACTATCACATTGTCTATGAAACTCAGAAATTGCGTCGCGATTTAATTTAAAAGGCAGAATGGCAACTTGAGTACAAGAAGAGTAAATCCTCTCAATTTTTGTGATTTCCTTTGAGCGTTTCGTGGGAGATCATTATCAGATTCCGATGCACTACTGCAACTTTACTCTATCGCTTGGACCACCACATTGACGATGAAACACAGAAATTGCGTCGGGATTTAATACAAAAGGCACAATGCCAACATAAGTACAAGAAGAGTAAATCATCTCATAGTTTGTGGTTTGCTTTGAGCGTTTCCTGGGTGATCAGTAATAGATTCCAATGCACTACTGCAGTTTTACTCTATCATTTGGACCTTCACATTGACGATGAAACACCGATATTGCTTCGGTATTAGTTACAAAAGGCACAATGCCGAATTCAGTACAAGAGGAGTAAATCTTCTCATTGTTTGTGGTTTGTTTTGAGCGTTTCCTGGGGGATCAGTATTAGATTCCGATGCCCTACTGCATCATTACTCTATCCTAAGGACCTCCACATTGACGATGAAACACTGAAATTGCGTCTGGATTTAATACAAAAGGCACAATGTCGACCGAAGTACAAGAAAAGTAAATATTCGTTTTGATTGTGGTTTGCTTTGAGCGTTTCCTGGGAGAACAGTATTAGATTCCGATGCACCACTGCAGCTTTACCCCATCCCTTGGGCCTTCACATTGACGATGAAACACAGATATTGCTTAGGTATTTAGTATAAAAGGCACAATGCCGGTTTATGTACAAGAATAATAAGTCCTCTCATTGTTCGTGGTGTGCTTTGAGCGTTTCCTGGGAGATCATTATTAGATTCCGATGCACTACTGCAGCGTCACTCTATCTCTTGGACCCTCTCATTGACGATGAAGCACAGAAATTTCGTCGGTATTTAATACAAAATGAACAATGCCGACTTAAGTACAAGAAGAGAAAATTTTCTAATTCTTTGTGGTTTGCTTAGAGTGTTACTTGGGAGATCAGAATAAGATGCCGATGCACTACAGCAGCTTTACTCTATCACTTGGACTATCACATTGTCGATGAAACTCTGAAACTGCGTCGTTATTTAATATAAAAGGCAGAATTGCAACTTGAGTACAAGAAGAGTAAATCCACTCAATTTTTGTGATTTGCTTTGAGCTTTTCCTGGGAGATCATTATCAGATTCCAATGCACTACAGCAGCTTTACTCTATCGCTTGGAACACCACATTGACGATGAAACACAGAAATGGCGTCGGGATTTAATACAAAAGTTACAATGCCAACTTAAGTACAAGAACAGTAAATCATCTCATAGTTTGTGGTCTGCTTTAAGCGTTTCCTGGGAGATCAGTATTAGTTTCCGATGCACTACTGTAGCATTACTTTATCTCTTGGACTTTCACATTGACGATGAAACACAGAAATTGTGTCGGGATTCAAAACAAAAGAGGCGCAATGCCGACTCAAGTAAAAGAAGAGTAAATTTTCTCATTGTTTGAGGTTTGTATTGAGCGTTTCCTGGTAGATCAGAATTATTCTCTGATGAAATACTGCAGCTTTACGCTATCCCTTGGACCTTCACATTGACGATGAGACACAGAAATTGCGTCGGGATTCAATACAAAAGGCACAATACCGACTTAAGTACAAGAGGAGTATATCTTCTCATTGTTTGTGGTTTGCTTTGAGCGTTTCCTGGGAGATCAGTATTATATTCCGATGCACTACGGCAGCTTTACTCTATCCCTTGGACCTTCACATTGACGATGAAGCACAAATAATTCGTCGGTCTTAATACAAAAGGCACAATGCCGACTTAAGTACAAAAAGAGTAAATCTTCTAATTGTTTGTGGTTTACTTTATGCGTTTCCTGGGAGATCAGTATTAGATTGCGATGCACTACTGCAGCTTTACTCTATCCCTTGGACTTTCACATTGACGATGAAACACAGAACTTGCGTCGGGATTTAATACAGAAGGCACAATGCCGACTTAAGTACAAGAAGAGAAAATCTTCTCATTGTTTGTGGTTTGCTTTGAGCGTTTTCTGGGAGATCAGGATTAGATTCCGATGCACCACTGCATCTTTAATCAATCCCTTGGATCCTCAGTTTGACGATGAAACACAGAAATTGCGTCGGGATTCAAAACAAAAGGCACAATGCCAACTCAAGTACGAGAAGAGTAAATCTTCTCATTGCTTGAGGTTTGCTTTGAGCGTTTCCTGTTAGATCAGTATTAGACTCCGATGCAATACTGCAGCTTTACTCTATCCCTTGGACCTTCACATTGCCGATGAGACACAGAAATTGCGTCGAGATTTAAGTCAAATGGCAATATGCCGACTTATGTATTAGATAAGTATATCTTCTCATTGTTTGTGGTTTGGTTTGAGCGTTTCCTGGGAGATCGGTATTAGATTCCGATGCACCACTGCAGCTTTACTTTATCCCTTGGAACTTCACATTGACGATGAAACACAGAAATTGCGTCGGAATTATGTGCAAAAGACACAATGCCGACTTAAGTACAAGAAGAGAAGATCTTCTCATTGTTTGTGGTTTGCTTTGAGCGTTTTCTGGGAGATCAGTATTAGATTGCGATGCACTACTGCAGCTTAACTCTATCCCTTGGACCTTCACATTGACGTTGAAACACAGAAATTGCGTCGGGAATTAATACAGAAGGAACAATGCCGACATAAGTACAAGAAGAGTAAATCTTCTCATTGTTTGTGGTTTGGTTTGAGCATTCCCTGGGAGATCAGTATTAGATTCCGATGCACCACTGCAGGTTTACTCTATTCCCTGGACCTTCACATTGACGATGAAACACAGACATTGCGCCGGGATTTAATACAAAAATGCAGAATGCTGACTTAAGTACAAGAAGAGTAAATCTTCTAATTGTTTGTCGTTTGCTGTGAGCGTTTCCTGGGAGATCAGTATTAGATTCCGATTTACTACTGCAGCTTTACTCTATCCCTTGAACCTTCACACTGACGATGAAACTCAGAAATTGCGTCGGGATTTAATACAAAGGGCACAATACCGACTTAAGAACTAGAAGAGTAAATCATCTCATTGTTTGTGGTTTGCTTTGAGCGTTTCCTGGGAGATCAGTATTAGATTCCGATGCACTACTGCAGCGTCACTCTATCCCTTGGACCCTCTCATTGACGATGAAGCACAGAAATTTCGTCGGTATTTAATACAAAAGGCACAATGCCGACTTAAGTACAAGAAGAGTAAATCTTCTCATTCTTTGTGGTTTGCTTAGAGTGTTACCTGGGTGATCAGAATAAGATTCCGATGCACTACAGCAGCTTTACTCTATCCCTTGGACCTTCACATTGACGATGAAACACAGACATTGCGTCGGGATTTAATACAAAAGACACAATGCCATCTTAAGTACAAGAAGAGTAAATCTTCTCATAGTTTGTGGTTTGCCTTGAGCGTTTCCTCGGAGAACAGTATTAGATTCCAATGCACTACCGCAGCTTTACTCTACCCCTTGGACCTTCTCATTGAAGATGAACCACAGAAATTGCGTCGGGATTTTTACAAGAGGCACAATGCCGACTTAAGTACAAGTAGAGTAAATCCTCTCATTGTTTGTGGTTTGTTTTGTGCGTTTCCTGGGAGATCAGAAGTCGATTCCGATACACAACTGTAGTGTTACTCTATCCCTTGGACCTTCACATTGACAAAAGTCACAATGCCGACTTAAGTACAAGAAGAGTACATCTTCTCAATGTTTGTGGTTTGCTTTGAGCGTTTCCTGTGGGATCAGTATTATATTCCGATGCACTAATGCAGCTTTACTCTATCTCTTGAACCTACACATTGACGATGAAACACAGAAATTTGCGTCGGGATTTAATACAGAGTACACAATGTCGACTTAAGTACAAGAAGAGTAAATGTTGTTTCTTTTGTAGTTAACTTTGAGCGTTTCCTGGCAGGTCAGTATTTGATTCCGGTGCACTACTGCAGCTTTACTCCATCAATTGGACCTTCACATTGCCGATGAAACACTGAAATTGCGTCGGGATTTAAACCAAAGGGCAAAATGCCGACTTATGTATCAGATGAGTATATCTTCTCATTATTTGTGGTTTGCTTCGAGCGTTTCCTGTGAGATGAGGGTTAGATTCCGATGCACTACAGTAGCTTTACTCTATCCCTTGGAACTCACATTGACGATCAAAAACACAGAAATAGCGTCGGAACTTAATACAAAAGACACAATCCCGACTTAAGTACAAGTAGAGTAAATATTCTCTTGGTTTGTGGTTTGCTTTAGCGTTTCCTGGGTGATCAGTAATAGATTCCGATGCACTACTACAGCTTTACTCTATCATTTGCTCCTTCACATTGACGATGTAACGACGAAATTGCGTCGGGATTTAATGCAAAAGGCACAATGCCTACTTAAGTACAAGAAAAGTATATCTTCTCATTGTTTGTGGCTTGCTTTGAGAGTTTCCTGCGAGAACAGTATTAGATTCCGATGCACTACTGTAGCTTTACTCCATCCCTTGTACCTTCACATTGACGATGAGACACAGAAATTCGTCGGGATTTAATACATAAGGCAGAATGCCGACTTAAGTAGAGGATGAGTAAATCATCTCATTGTTTGTGGCTTGCTTTGAGCGTTTCCTGGGAGATCAGTATTAGATTCCGATGCACTACTGCAGCCTTACTCTAACCCTTGGACCTTCAGATTGACGATGAAACAACGAAATTGCGTCGGGATTTAATACATAAGGCACAATGCCGACTTAAGTACCAGAAGAGTTAATTTTCCCATTGGTTATGGTTTGCTAGGAGCGTTTCCTGGGAAATGAGTATTAGATTCCGATGCACTACTGCAGCTTTACACTATCCCTTGGATCTTCAGATTGACGATGAAACACATTATCTGCGTCGGGATTCAAAACAAAAAAAGGGGCGCAAGCCGACTCAAGTAAAGGAAGAGTAAATATACTCACTGTTTGAGGTTTGCTTTGAACGTTTCCTGGTAGATCAGTATTTGACTCCGATGCAATACTGCAGCTTTACTCTATCATTTGGACCTTCACACTGACGATGAAACACAGATATTGCGTCGGGATTTATTACAAAAGCACAATGCCAACATAAGTACAAGAAGAGTAAATCGTCTCATTGTTTGTGGTTTTCTTTGAGCGTTTCCTCTGGGATCAGTATCAGATTCCGTTGCACTATTGCGCCTCTACTCTATCAGTTGGACCTTCACAGTGACGATGATACACAGAAATTGCGTCAGGAATTAATACGAAAGGCACAATGTCGACTTAAGTACAAGAAAGGTAAATATTCTTTTTGTTTGTCGTTTGATTTGACCGTTTTCTTGGAGATCAGTATTAGATTCCGATGCACCACTGGAGCTTTACTCTATCCCTTGGATCTTCAGATTGACGATGAAACACAGAAATTGCGTCGGGATTCCAAACAAAATGCACAATGCCGAGTCAAGTACAAGAAGGCTAAATCTTGTCATTGTTTGAGGTTTGCTTTGAGCGTTTCCTCTTAGATCAGTATTAGACTCCGATGCAATACTGCAGCTTTACTCTATCCCTTGGACCTTCACATTGCAGATCAAACACAGAAATTGCGTCGGGATTTAAAACAAATGGCAAAATGCCGACTTATGTATTAGATAAGTATATCTTCTCATTGTTTGTTGTTGCTTTGAGCGTTTCCTGGGAGATCTGTATTAGATTCCGATGCACTACTGCGGTTTTACTCTATCCCTTGCACCTTCACATTGTCGAAGAAACACAGAAATTGCGTCGGGATTTAATACAAAAGGCACAATGTCGACTGAAGTACAAGAAGAGTATATCGTCTCATTGTTTGTGATTTGCTTTGAGCGTTTCCTCTGGGATCAGTATTAGATTCCGATGCACTATTGCACCTTTACACTATCCCTTGGACCTTCACAGTTACGATGAAACACAGAAATATCGTCGGGATTTAATACGAAAGGCAAAATATCGACTTAAGTACAAGAAAGGTAAATATTCTTGTTGTTTGTGGTTTGATTTGAGCGTTTCCTGGGAGATCAGTATTATATTCCGATGCACTACTGCAGCTTTACTCTATCCCTTAGACCTTCACATTGGCGAAGAGGCACAAATATTTCGTCGGTTTTAATACAAAAGGCACAATGCCGACTTCAGTACAAAAAGAGTAAATCTTCTCATTGTTTGTGGTTTGCTTTGAGCGTTTCCTGGGAGATCGGTATTAGATTGCGATGCACTACTGCAGCTTTAATCTGTCCCTTGGATCTTCAGATTGACGATGAAACACAGAATTTGCGTCGCGATTCAAAACAAAAAAGGCACAATGCCGACTCAAGTAAAAGAAGACTAAATCTTCTCATTGTTTGAGGTTTGTTTTGAGCGATTCCTGGTAGATCAGTATTATTCTCTGATGCAATACTGCAGCTATACGCTATCCCTTGTACCTTCACATCGACGATGAAGCACAGAAATTGCGTCGGGATTTAATACAAAAGGCACAATACCGACTTAAGTACAAGAACAGTATATCTTCTCAATGTTTGTGGTTTGCTCTGAGCGTTTCCCGGGAGATCAGTATTAGATTCCGATAAACTACTGCAGCTTAATTCTATCCCTTGGAACTTCACAATGACGATGATACAAAGAAATTGCCATGGGATTTAATACAAAATGCACAATACCGACTTAAGTACAAGAAAAGTATATCTTCTCATTGTTTGTAGTTTGCTTTTAGCGTTTCCTGGGAGATCAGTATTATATTCCGATGCATTACTGCAGCTTTACTCTATCCCTTGGACCTTCACATTTACGAAGAGGCACAAATATTTCGTCGGTCTTAATACAAAAGGCACAATGCCGACTTAAGTACAATAAGAGAAAGTCTTCTCGTTGTTTGTGGTTTGCTTTGAGCGTTTTCTGGGAGTTCAGTGTTAGATTCCGATGCACCACTGCAGCTTTTCTCTATCCCTTGGATCTTCAGATTGACGATGAAACACAGAAATTGCGTCGGGAATTAATACAGAAGGAACAATGCCGACTTAAGTACAAGAAGAGTAAATCTTCTCATTCTTTGTGGTTTGCTTAGAGTGCTACCTGGGCGATCAGAATAAGATTCCGATGCACTACAGCAGCTTTACTCTATCACTTGGACTATCACGTTGTCGATGAAACACAGAATTTGCGTCGCGATTTAATATAAAAAGCAGAATGGCAACTTCAGTACAAGAAGAGTAAATCCTCTCAATTTTTGTGATTTGCTTTGAGCGTTTCCTGGGAGATCATTATCAGATGCCGATGCACTACTGCAGCTTTACTCAATCGCTTGGACCACCGCATTGACGATGAAACACAGAAATTGCTTCGGGATTTAATACAAAAGGCACAATGCCAACATAAGTACAAGAAGAGTAAATCCTCTCATTGTTTGTGGTTTGCTTTGAGCGTTTCCTGGGTGATCAGTAATAGATTTCGATGCACTACTACAGCTTTACTCTATCCCTTGGACCTTCACATTGACGATGATACTCAAAAATTGCTTCGAGATTTAATACAAAAGGCACAATGCCAACATAACCACAAGAAGAGTAAATCATCTCATAGTTTGTGGTTTGCTTTGAGCGTTTCCTGTGTGATCAGTAATAGATTCCGATGCACTACTACAGCTTTACTCTTTCCATTGGGCCTTCACATCGACGATGAAACGACGAAATTGCGTCGGGATTTAATACAAAGAGCACAATACCGACTTAAGTACAAGAAGAGTATATCTTCATATTGTTTGTGGTTTCCTTTGAGCGTTTCCTGGGAGATCAGTATTAGATTCCGATGAACTACTGCAGCTTAACTCTATCCCTTTGAACTTCACAATGACGATGATACACAGAAATTGCCTTGGGAGTTAATACAAAAGGCACAATACCGACATAAGTACAAGAAAAGTATATTTTCTCATTGTATGTGGTCTGCTTTGAGCGTTTCGTGGGAGATCAGTATTAGATTCCGATACACTACTGCAGCTTTACTCTATCACTTGGACCTTCACATTGACAATGAAACACAAATATAGCTTCGGTATTAATTACAACAAGCACAATGCCGACTTCAGTACAAGAAGAGTAAATCTTCTCATTGTTTGTGGTATGCTTTGAGCCTTTCCTGTGGGATCAGTATTAGATTCCCATGCACTACTGCAGCTTTACTCTATCACTTGGTCCTTCACATTGACGATAAAACACAGATATAGCTTCGGTATTAATTACAAAAGGCACAATGCCGACTTCAGTACAAGAAGAGTAAATCTTCTCATTGTTTGTGGTATGCTTTGAGCGTTTCCTGTGGGATCAGCATTAGATTGCGATGCACTACTGCAGCATTACTCTATCCCTTGGAACTCCACATTGACGATGAAACACACAAATTGCGTCCGAATTTAATACAAAAGGCACAATGTCGACTGAAGTACAAGAAAAGTAAATATTCGTTTTGATTTTGGTTTGACTTGAGCGTTTCCTGGGAGATCAGTATTAGATTCCGATGCACTACAGCAGCTTTACCCCAAACCTTGGGCCTTCACATTGGCGATGAAGTACAGATTTTGCTTCGGTATTTAATACAAAAGGCACAATGCCGACTTATGTACAAGAATAGTAAATCCTCTCATTGTTCGTGGTACGCTTTGAGCGTTTCCTGGGAGATCAGTCTTAGATTCCGATGCACTACTGCAGCGTCACTCCATCCCTTGGACCCTGTCATTGACGATGAAGCACAGAAATTTCGTCGGGATTTAATACAAAAGGCACAATGCCAACATAAGTAAGGGAAGTGTAAATCATCTCATAGTTTGTGGTTTGCTTTGAGCGTTTCCTGGGTGATCAGTAATAGATTCCGATGCACTACTACAGCTTTACTCTATCCCTTGGACCTTCACATCGACGATGAAACGACGAAATTGCGTCGGGATTTAATACGAAGGGCACAATACCGACTTAAGTACAAGAAGAGTAAATCTTCTCATTGTTTGTGGTCTGTTTTAAGCGTTTCCTGGAGATCAGTATTAGTTTCCGATGCACTACTGTAGCACTACTCTATCCCTTGGACCTTCACATTGACGATGAAACACAGAAGTTGCGTCGGGTTTTAATACAAAAGGCACAATGCTGACTTATGTACAAGTAGAGTAAATATTCACATCATTTGTGGTTTGTTTTGAGCGTTTCCTGGGTGATCAGTAATAGATTCCGATGCACTACTACAGCTTTACTCTATCCCTTGGACCTTCACATTGACGATGAAACGACGAAATTGCGCCGGGATTTAATGCTAAAGGCACAATGCCCACTTACGTACCAGAGGAGTTAATTTTCTCATTGTTTGTGGTTTGCTAGGAGCGTTTCCTGGGAGATAAGTATTAGATTCCGATGCACTACTGCAGCTTTACTCTATCCCTTGGATCTTCAGATTGACGATGAAACACAGAATTTGCGTCGGGATTCAAAACAAAAAAGGCACAATGCCAACTCAAGTAAAAGAAGAGTAAATCTTCTCATTGTTTGAGGTTTGTTTTGAGTGTTTCCTGGTAGATCAGTATTATTCTCTAATGCAATACTGCTGCTTTACGTTATCCCTTGGACCTTCACATCGACGATGAAACACAGAAATTGCGTCGGGATTTAATACAAAAGGCACAATGCCGACTTATGTACAAAAAGAGTAAATCTTCTCATAGTTTGTGGTTTGCTTTGAGCGTTTCTTGGGAGATCAGTATTAGATTGCGATGCACTACTGCAGCTTTACTCTATCATTTGGACCTTCACGTTGACGTTGAACCACAGATATTGCGTCGGGATTAATTACAAAAGCACAATGTCAACCTAAGTACAAGAAGAGTAAATCGTCTCATTGTTTGTCTTTTGCTTTGAACGTTTCCTCTGGGATCAGTATTAGATTCCGATGCACTATTGCGACTTTACTCTAACCCTAGGACCTTCACAGTGACGATGAAACACATAAATTGCATCGGGATTTAATACAAAAGGCACAATGTCGACTTAAGTACAAGAAAGGTAAATATTTTTTTTGTTTGTGGTTTGCTTTGAGCGTTTCCTGGGAGATCAGTATTAGATTCCGATGCACTACTGCAGCTTTACTCTATCCCTTGGACCTTCACATTGACGATGATGCACAGATATTTCGTCGGTTTCAATACAAAAGGCCCAATGCCGACTTTAGTACAAACAAGAGTAAATCTTCTCATTGTTTGTGGTTTGCTTTGAGCGTTTCCTGGGAGATCAGTATTGTATTGCGATGCACTACTGCAGCTTTACTGTATCCCTTGGACCTTCACATTGACGATGAAACACAGAAATTGCGTCGGGATTTAATACAAAAGGCACAATGCCAACTTAAGTACAAGAAGAGAAAATCTGCTCATTGTTTGTGATTGGCTTTGAGCGTTTTCTGCGAGATCAGTATTAGATTCCGATGCACCACTGCAGCTTTACTCTATCCCTTGGATCTTCAGATTGTCGATGAAACACAGAAATTGCCTCAGGATTTAATAGAAAAAGCAGATTGCCGACTTAAGTACAAGAAGAGTAATTCTTCTCATTGTTTGTGGTTTGCTTTGAGCGTTTCCTGGGAGATCAGTATTAGATTCCGATGCACTACTGCAACTTTACTCTATCCCTTGAACCTTCACACTGATGATGAAACTCAGAAATTGCGTCGGGATTTAACACAAAGGGCACAATACCGACTTAAGTACAAGAAGAGTAAATCTTCTCATTGTTTGTGGTCTGTTTTAAGCGTTTCCTGGAGATCAGTATTAGTTTCCGATGCACTACTGTAGCATTACTCTATCCCTTGGACCTTCACTTTGACGATGAAACACAGTAATTGCGTCGGGGTTTTATACAAAAGGCACAATGCTGACTTATGTACAAGAAGAGTAAATCTTCTCATTGTTTGTGGTTTGCTTTAAGCGTTTCCTGGGTGATCAGTATTAGATTCCGATGCATTACTGCGGCTTTACTCTATCCCTTGCACCTTCACATTGTCGATGAAACACAGAAATTGCGTCGGGATTTGATACAAAAGACCCAATGCCGACTTAAGTACAAGTAGAGTAAATATTCACATTATTTGTGGTTTGTTTTGAGCGTTTCCTTGGTGATCAGTAATAGATTCCGATGCACTACTACAGCTTTACTCTATCCCTTGGACCATCACATTGACGATGAAACGACGAAATTGCGCCGGGATTTAATGCAAAATGCACAATGCCCACTTACGTACCAGAAGAGTTAATTTTCTCATTGTTTGTGGTTTGCTAGGAGCGTTTCCTGGGAGATAAGTATTAGATTCCGATGCACTACTGCAGCTTTACTCTATCCCTTGGATCTTCAGATTGACGATGAAACACAGAATTTGCGTCGGGATTCAAAACAGAAAAGGCACAATGCCGACTCAAGTAAAAGAAGAGTAAATCTTCTCATTGTTTGAGGTTTGCTTTGAGCGTTTCCTGGTAGATCAGTATTATTCTCTGATGCAATACTGCTGCTTTACGTTATCCCTTGGACCTTCACATTGACGATGAAACACAGAAATTGCGTCGGGATTTAATACAAAAGGCACAATGCCGACTTATGTACAAAAAGAGTAAATCTTCTCATAGTTTGTGGTTTGCTTTGAGCGTATTTTGGGAGATCAGTATTAGATTCCGATGCACCACTGCAGCTTTACTCTATCCCTTTGATCTTCAGATTGACGATGTAACACAGAAATTGCGTCGGGATTCAAAACAACAGGCACAATGCCGACTCAAGTACAAGAGGAGTAAATCTTCTCATTGTTTGAGGTTTGCTTTGAGCGTTTCCTGTTAGATCAGTTTAGACTCCGATGCAATACTGCAGCTTTACTCTATCCCTTGGACCTTCGCGTTGACGATGAAACACAGAAATTGCGTCGGGATTTAAAACAAATGGCAAATTGCCGACTTATGTAGTAGATAAGGATATCTTCTCATTGTTTGTGGTTTGCTTTGAGCGTTTCCTGGGAGATCAGTATTAGATTCAGATGCACTACTGCAGCGTTACTTAATCCCTTGGAACTTCACACTGACGATGAAACACAGAAATTGCGTCGGAATTTAATACAAAAGACACAATCCCGACTTAAGTACAAGTAGAGTAAATATTCTCATTGTTTGTAGTTTGCTTTGAGCGTTTCCTGGGAGATCAGTATTAGATTGCGATGCACTACTGCTGCTTTACTCTATCCCTTGGACCTTCACATTGACGATGAAACGCAGAAATTGCGTCGGGAATTAATAGAGAAGGTACAATGAAGACATAAGTACAAGAAGAGTAAATCTTCTCATTGTTTGCGGTTCGCTTTGAGCATTCCCTGGGAGGTCAGTATTAGATTCCGATGCACCACTGCAGATTTACTCTATACCCTGGACCTTCACATTGACGATGAAACACAGAAACTGCGTCGGTATATACTGCAAAATTCACAATGCCGACGTAAGTACGAGAAGAATAAATCTTCTCATTGTTTGTGGCCTGCTTTGAGCGTTTCCTGCGAAGTCAGTATTAGATTCCGATGCACTACTGTAGCTTTGCTCCATCCCTTGTACCTTCACATTGACGATGAAACACAGAAATTGCGTCGGGATTTAATACAAAAGGCAGAATGCCGACTTAAGTACAAGAAGAGTAAATCTTCTCATTGTTTGAGGTTTGCTTTGCGCGTTTCCTGGGATATCAGTATTAGATTCCGATGCACTACTGCAGCTTTACTCTATCCCTTGAACCATCACACTGATGATGAAGCTCAGAAATTGCGTCGGGATTTAATACAAAGGGCACAATACCGACTTAAGTACAAGAAGAGTAAATCTTCTCATTGTTTGTGGTATGCTTTCAGCGTTTCCCGGGAGATCAGTATTAGATTCCGATGCACTACAGCGGCTTTACTCTATCCCTTGCACCTTAACATTGTCGATGAAACACAGAAATTGCGTCGGGATTTAATACAAAAGCACAATGCCGACTTAAGTACAAGAAGAGTAAATCTTCTCATTGTTTGTGGTTTGCTTTGAGCGTATCCTGTGGGATCTGTATTAGATTCCGATGCACTACTGCAGCATTACTCTATCCCTTGGACCTCCACATTGACGATGAAACACATAAATTGCGTCTGGATTTAATACAAAATGCACAATGTCAACTGAAATACAAGAAAAGAAAATATTCGTTTTGATTGTTGTTTGCTTTGAGCGTTTTTTGGGAGATCAGTATTAGATTCAAATGCACTACAGCAGCTTTACCCTATCCCTTGGGCCTTCACATTGACGATGAAACACAGATATTGCGTCGGTATTTAATACAAAAGGCACAATGCCCACTTAAGTACAAGAAGAGTATATCTTGCCATTCTTTGTGGTTTGCTTAGAGTGTTACCTGGGAGATCAGAATAAGATTCCGATGCACTACAGCGGCTTTACTCTATCACTTTGACTATCACTTTGTCGATGAAACACAGAAATTGCGTCGCGACTTAATACAAAAGGCAGAATGGCAAACTGAGTACAAGAAGAGTAAATCCTCTCAATTTTTGTGATTTGCTATGAGCGTTTCCTAAGAGATCATTATCAGATTCCGATGCACTACTGCAGCTTTAATCTATCGCTTGGACCTTCACATTGACGATGAAATACAGAAATTGCGTCGGGATTTAATACAAAAGTCACAATGCCAACTTAAGTACAAGAAGAGTAAATCATCTCATAGTTTGTGGTTTGCTTTGAGCGTTTCCTCGGAGTTTAGTATCAGATTCCCATGCACTACCGCAGCTTTACTCTATCCCATGGACCTTGACA
Organism: Schistocerca piceifrons; assembly: GCF_021461385.2. NCBI lineage: Eukaryota > Metazoa > Arthropoda > Insecta > Orthoptera > Acrididae > Schistocerca > Schistocerca piceifrons. The sequence goes on along the minus strand of NC_060139.1, from coordinate 1,121,781,327 downwards.
TTGACGATGAAACACAGAAATTGCGTCGGGAATTAATACATAAGGAACAATGCCGACTTAAGTACAAGAAGAGTAAATCTTCTCATTGATTGTGGTTTGTTTTGAGCATTCCCTGTGAGATCAGTATTAGATTCCGATGCACCACTGCAGCTTTACTCTCTCCGCTGGACCTTCACATTGACGATGAAACACAGAAATTGTGTCGGGATATAATGCAAAAGGTACAATGCCGACGTAAGTACAAGAAGAATAAATCTTCTCATTGTTTGTGGCTCGCTTTGAGCGATTCCTTCGAGATCAGTATTAGATTTCGATGCACTACTGTAGCTTTACTCCATCCCTTGTACCTTCACACTGACGATGAAACTCAGAAATTGCGTGGGGATTTAATACAAAAGGCACAATACCGACTCAAGTACAAGAAGCGTAAATCTTCTCATTGTTTGTGGTCTGTTTTAAGCATTTCCTGGGAAATGACAATTAGTTTCCGATGCACTACTGTAGCATTACTCTATCCCTTGGACCTTCACATTGTCGATGAAACACAGATATTGCTTCAGTATTAATTACAAAAGGCACAATGCCGACTTCAGTACAAGAAGAGTAAATCTTCTCATTGTTTGTGGTTTGCTTTGAGCGTTTCCTGTGGGATAAGTATTAGATCCTGATGCACTACTGCAGCATTACTCTATCCCTTGGACTTCCACATTGACGATGAAACACAGAAATTGCGTCTGGATTTAATACAAAAGGCATAATGTCGACTGTAGTACAAGGAAAGTAAATAATCGTTTTGATTGTGCTTTGCTTTGAGCGTCTCCTGGGAGATCAGTATTAGATTCCGATGCACTATTGCAGCTTTACCCTATCCCTTGGGCCTTCACATTCACGATGAAACACAGATATTGCGTCGGTATTTAATATAAAGTGCACAATGCCGGCTTATGTACAAGAATAGTACATCCTCTCATTGTTCGTGGTGTGCTTTGAGCGTTTCCTGTGAGATCAGTATTATATTCCGATGCACTACTGCACCGTCACTCTATCCCATGGACCCTCTCATTGACGATGAAGCACAGAAATTTCGCCGGTATTTAATACAAAAGGCACAATGCCGACTTAAGTACAAGAAGAGTAAATCTTCTCAATCTTTGTGGTTTGCTTAGAGCGTTACCTGGGAGATCACAATAAGATTCCGATGCAATACAGCTGCTTTACTCTATCACTTGGACTATCACATTGTCGATGAAACACAGAAATTGCGTCGCGATTTAATACAAATGCAGAATGGCAACTTGAGTACAAGAAGAGTAAATCCTCTCAATTTTTGTGATTTGCTTTGAGCGTTTCCTGGGAGATCATTATCTGTTTACGATGCTCTACTGCTGCTTTACTCTACCGCTTGGACCTTCAGATTGACGATGAAACACAGATATTGCGTCGTGATTAATTACAAAAGGCACAATGCCGACTTAAGTACAAGAAGAGTAAATCTTCTCAATGTTTGTGGTTTGCTATGAGCGTTTCCTGTGGGATCAGTATTAGATTCCGATGCACTAATGCAGCTTTACTCTATCCCTTGGACCTACACATTGACGATGAAACACAGAAATTGCGTCGGGTTTAATACAAAAGGCACAATGCCGACTTAAGTACAAGAAGAGTAAATCTTCTCAATCTTTGTGGTTTGCTTAGAGCGTTACCTGGGAGATCAGAATAAGATTCCGATGCAATACAGCTGCTTTACTCTATCACTTGGACTTTCACATAGTCGATGAAACACAGAAATTGCGTCGCGATTTAATACAAAAGGCAGAATGGCAACTTGAGTACAAGAAGAGTAAATCCTCTTAATTTTTGTGATTTGCTTTGAGCGTTTCCTGGGAGATCATTATCTGTTTCCGATGCTCTACTGCTGCTTTACTCTATCGCTTGGACCTTCAGATTGACGATGAAACACAGATATTGCGTCGTGATTAATTACAAAAGGCACAATGCCGACTTAAGTACAAGAAGAGTAAATCTTCTCAATGTTTGTGGTTTGCTATGAGCGTTACCTGGGAGATCAGTATTAGATTCCGATGCACTACAGCAGCTTTACTCCATCCATTGGACCTTCACATTGCTGATGAAACACTGATATTGCGTCGGGATTTAAAACAAAAGGCAAAATGCCGACTAATGTATTAGATGAGTATATCTTCTCATTGTTTGTGGTTTGCTTCAAGCGTTTCCTGGGAGATGAGTGTTAGCTTTTGATGCACTACTGCGGCTTTACTCTATCCCTTGGAACTTCACATTGACGATGAAACGACGAAATTGCGTCGGGATTTAATGCAAAAGGCACAATGCCTACATAAGTACAAGAAAAGTAAATCTTCTCATTGTTTGTGTCTTGCTTTGAGCGTTTCCTGCGAGAACAGTATAAGATTCCGATGCACTACTGTAGCTTTACTCCATTCCTTGGACCTTCACATTGACGATGAGACACAGAAATTGCGTCGGGAAGTAATACATAAGGCAGAATGCCGACTTCAGTAGCAGAAGAGAAAATCTTCTCATTGTTTGTGGTTTGCTTGGAGCGTTTCCTGGGAGATCAGTATTAGATTCCGATGCACTACTGCAGCCTTACTCTATAACTTGGACCTACAAATTGACGATGAAACACTGAAATTGCGTCGGGATTTAATACATAATGCACATTGCCGACTTAAGCACCAGAAGAGTTGATTTTCTCATTGTTTGTGGTTTGCTAGGAGCGCTTCCTGGGAGATCGGTATCAGATTATGATGCACTACTGCAGCTTTAATCTATCCCTTGGATCTTCAGATTGATGATGAAAACGGAATTTGCGTCGGGATTCAAAATTAAAAGGGACATTGCCGACTGAAGTAAACGAAGAGTAAATCTTCTCATAGTTTTAGGTTTGTTTTGAGCGTTTCCTGGTAGATCAGTATTAGTCTCCGATGCAATACTGCAGCTTTACGCTATCCTTTGGACCTTCACATTGTCGATGAAACACAGAAATTGCGTCGGGATTTAATACAAAAGGCACAATACCGACTTAAGTACAAGAAGAGTATTTCTTCTCACTGTTTGTGGTTTGCTTTGAGCGTTTCCTGGGAGATCAGTATTAGATTCCGATGAACTACTGCAGCTTTACACTATCATTTGGAACTTCACAATGATGATGATACACAGATATTGCCTTGGGATTTAATACAAAAGGCACAATACCGACTTAAGTATCAGAAAAGTATATCATCTCATTGTTTGTGGTTTTCCTTTGAGCGTTTCCTGGGAGATCAGTATTAGATTCCGATACACTACTGCAGCTTTACTCTATCATTTGGACCTTCACACTGACGATGAAACACAGATATTGCGTGGGGATTAATTACTAAAGCACAATGCCAACATAAGTACAAGAAGAGTAAATCGTCTCATTGTTTGTGGTTAGCTTTGGGCGTTTCCTCTTTGATCAGTATTAGATTCCGATGCTCTATTGCGCCTTTACTCTATCCCTTGGACCTACACATTGACGATGAGACACAGAAATAGCGTCGGGATTTAATACAAAGTACGCAATGTCGACTTAAGTACAAGATGAATAAATGTTGTTTCTTTTGTGGTCAGCTTTGAGCGTTTCCTGGGAGATCAGTATTAGATTCCGATGCACTACTGCAGCCTTACTCTATTCCTTGGACCTTCAGATTGACGATGAAACACTGAAATTGCGTCGGGATTTAATACATAAGGCACAATGCCGACTTAAGTACCAGAAGAGTTAATTTTCTCATTGTTTGTGGTATGCTAGTAGCGTTTCCTGGGAGATAAGTATTAGATTCTGATGCACTACTGCAGCTTTACTCTATCCCTTGGATCTTCAGATTGACGATGAAACACAGAATTTGCGTCGGGATTCAAAACAAAAAAGGCACAATGCCGGCTCAAGTAAAAGAAGAGTAAATCTTCTCACTGTTTGAGGTTTGTTTTGAGCGTTTCCTGGTAGATCAGTATTATTCTCTGATGCTATACTGCTGCTTTACGTTATCCCTTGGACCTTCACATTGACGATGAAACACAGAAATTGCGTCGGGATTTAATACAAAAGGCACAATACCGACTTAAGTACAAGAAGAGTATATCTTCTCATTGTTTGTGGTTTGCTTTGAGCGTTTCCTGGGAGATCAGTATTAGATTCCGATGCACTACTGCAGCCTTACTCTATAACTTGGACCTACAAATTGACGATGAAACACTGAAATTGCGTCGGGATATAATACATAAGGCACATTGCCGACTTAAGCACCAGAAGAGTTAATTTTCTCATTGTTTGTGGTTTGCTAGGAGCGTTTCCTGGGAGATCGGTATTAGATTATGATGCACTACTGCAGCTTTAATCTATCCCTTGGATCTTCAGATTGATGATGAAACACAGAATTTGCGTCAGGATTCAAAATTAAAAGGCACATTGCCGACTGAAGTAAACGAAGAGTAAATCTTCTCATAGTTTTAGGTTTATTTTGAGCGTTTCCTGGTAGTTCAGTATTAGTCTCCGATGCAATACTACAGCTTTACGCTATCCTTTGGACCTTCACATTGACGATGAAACACAGAAATTGCGTCGGGATATAATACAAAAGGCAGAATACCGACTTAAGTACAAGAAGAGTACATCTTCTCAATGTTTGTGGTTTGCTTTGAGTGTTTCCTGTGGGATCAGTATTAGATTCCGATGCACTAATGCAGCTTTACTTTATCCCTTGGACCTTCACATTGCCGATCAAACACAGAATTTGCGTCGGAATGTAATACAAAAGACACAATGTCGACATAAGTACAAGAAGAGTAAATCTCCTCATTGTTTGTGGTTTGCTTTGAGCGTTTCCTGGGAGATCAGTATTAGATTCCGATGCACTACAGCAGCTTTACTCTATCCCTTGCACCGTCCCACTGACGATGAAACACAGAAATTGCGTCGGTATTTAATACATAAGGCTCAATGCCGACTTAAGTACAAGAAGAGCAAATCTTCTCATTGTTCGTTGTTTGCTTCGAGCGTTTCCTGGGAGATCAGTACTAGATTACGATGCACTACAGCAGCGTTACTCTATCCCTTGGTCCTTCATATTACCGATGAAACAGAGAAATTGCGTTAGGGTTTAACACAAAAGGCAAAATGTCGACTTATGTATTAGATGAGTATATCTTCTCATTGTTTGTGGTTTGCTTTGAGCGTTTCCTAGGCGATCAGTATTCGATTCCGATGCACTACTGCAGCTTTACTCTATGCCTTGGACCTTCACATTGACGATGAAATACAGAAATTGCGTCGGAATTTAATGCAAAAGACACAATGCCGACTTAAGAACAAGTAGAGTAAATATTCTCATTGTTTTTGGTTTGCTTTGAGCGTTTCCTGGGAGATCAGTAATAGATTCCGATGCACTACTGCAGCTTTACTTTATCCCTTGAACCTTCACACTGACGATGATACTCAGAAATTGGGTCAGGATTTAATACAAAGAGCAGAATGCCGACTTACGTACAAGAAGAGTAAGTCTTCTCATTGTTTGTGGTGTGTTTTAAGCGTTACCTGGGAGATCAGTATTAGTTTCCGATCCACTACAGTAGCATTACTCTATCCCTTGGACCTTCACATTGACGATGAAACACAGAAATTGAGACAGGATTTAATACCAAAGGCACAATGCCGACTTAAGTACAAGAAGAGTAAATCTTCTAATAGTTTGTGGTTTGCTTTGAACGTTTCCTGGGAGATCAGTATTAGATTCCGATGCACTACAGCAGCTTCACTTTATACCTATGACCCTCACATTGACGATGAAACACAGAGATTGCGCGGCATTTAATACAAAACGCAGAATGCCGATTTAAGTTCAAAAGGAGTAAATCTTCTGATTGTTTGTGGATTGCTTTGAGCGTATCCTGGAAGATCAGCATTAGATTCCGATGCACCACTGCAGCTTTACTCTATCCCTTATCCCTTCACATTGACGACGAAACGACGAAATTGCGTCTTGATTCAATGCAAAAGGCACAATGCCTACTTAAGTACTAAAAGAGTAAATGTTCTCATTGTTTGTGGTGTGCTTTGAGCGTTTCCAGGGAGATCAGTCTTAGCTTCCGATGCACTACTGCAGTTTTACTCTCTCCCTTGGACCTTCACATTCACGATGAAACACAGAAATTGGGTCGGGATTTAATACAAAATGCACAATGCCGGATTTAGTACAAGTAGATTAAATATCCTCATTTTTTGTGGTTTGCTTTGAGCGTTTCCTGGGAGTTCAGTAAAAGATTCCGATGCACTACTGCAGCTTTACTCAATCCCTTGGACCTTCACATTGACGATGAAACACAGAAATTGCGTCGGGATTTAATAACAAATTCACTATGTCGACTTAAGTACATGAAGAGAAAATGTTGTTTCTTTTGTGGTTTGGTTTGAGCGTGTCCTGGGAGATCAGTATTAGATCCCGATGCACTACAGCAGCTTGACTCTATCCCTTTGTCCTTCACATTGCCGATGAAACAGACAAAATGCGTCGGGATTTAAAACAAAAGGCAAAATGCCGACTTATGTATTAGATGAGTATATCTTATCATTGTTTGTGGTTTGCTTTGAGCGTTTCCTGTAGGATCAGTATTAGATTCCAATGCACTACTGCAGCTTTACTCTATCCCTTGGACCTTCACATTGATGATGAAATACAGAAATTGCGTCGGAATTTAATAAAAAAGACACAATGCAGACTTAAGTACAAGTAGAGTAAATATTCTCATTGTTTGTGGTTTGCTTTGAGCGTTTCCTGGGAGATCAGTAAAAAATTCCGATGCAATGCTGCAGCTTTACTCTATCCCTTGAACCTTAACACTGACGATGATACTCAGAAATTGCGTCGGGATTAGATACAAAGGGCACAATGCCGACTAAAGTACAAGTAGATTAAATTTTCGCATTGTTTTTGGGGTGTTTTAAGCGTTACCTGGGAGATCAGTATTAGTTTCCGATGCACTACCGTAGCATTACTCTATCTCTCGGACCTTCACATTGTCGATGAAACACAAAAACTGCGTCGGGATTTAATACAAAAGTCACAATGCCGACTTAAGTACAAGAAGAGTAAATCTTCTCATTGTTTGTGGTTCGCTTTAAGCGTTTCCTGGGAGATCAGTATTAGATTCCGATACACTGCTGCAGCCTTACTCTATCATTTGAACAGTCTGATTGACGATGAAACACAGATATTGCGTCGGTATTAATTACAAGAGGCACAATGCCGACTTCAGTACAAGAAGAGTAAATCTTCTCATTGTTTGTGGTTTGCTTTGAGCGTTTCCTGTGGGATCAGTATTAGATTCCGATGCACTGCTGCAGGTTCACTCTATCCCTTGGACCCTCTGATTGACGATGACGCACAGATATTTCGTTGGTATTTAATAAAAAAGGACAATGCCGACTTAAGTACAAGAAGAGTACATCTTCTCATAGTTTGTGGGTTGCTTTGTGCGTTTCCTGGGAGATCAGTATTCGATTCCGATACACTACTCCAGCGTTACTCTATCATTTGGACCTTCACATTGACGATGAGACACTGATATTGCATCGGGATTAATAACAAAGGGCACAATGCTGACTTAAGTACAAGAAGAGTATATCTTCTCATTGTTTGTGGTTTGCTTTGAGCGTTTCCTTTGGGATCAGTATTAGATTTTGATGCACTATTGCGGCTTTATTCTAACCTTTGGACCTTCACAGTGACGATGAAACACAGAATTTGCGTCGGGATTTAATACAAAAGGCGCAATGTCAACTTAAGTACAAGAAAAGTAAATATTCTTCTTGTTTGTGGTTTGCTTTGAGCGTTTCCTGGGAGATCAGTATTAGATTCCGATGCACTACTACAGCTTTACTTTATCCCTTGGACGTTCACATTGACGATGAACACAGAAATTGCGTTGGGATTTAACATAAAAGGCACAATGCCGACTTAAGTACAAGAAGAGTAAATCGCCTAATTGTTTGTGGTTTGCTTTGAGGGTTTCCTGGGAGATCAGTACTAGATCCCGATGCACTATTGCAGCTTTACTCCATCTCTTGGACCTTCACATTGACGATGGAACACAGAAATTGCGTAGGGATTTAATTCAAACGGCACAATGCCGACTGAAGTACAAGAGGAGTAAATATTCCATTTTTTTGTTTGTGGTTTGCACTGAGCGATTCCTGGGAGATCAGTATTAGATTCTGATGCACCACTGCAGCGTTACTCTATCCCCTGGACCTTCAGATTGACAATGAAACACAGAAATTGCATCGGGATTTAATACAGAAGGCACAATGCCGACTTAACTACAAGAAGAGGAAATCTTCTCAATGTTTGTGGTTTGCTGTGAGCTTTTCCAAGGAGATCAGTATTAGATTCCGATGCACTACTGCAGCTTTACTCTATCAAATGGACCTTCACATTCACGACGAAACACAGAAATTGCGTCGCGATTTAATACAAAAGACAGAATGCCAACTTGAGTACAAGAAGAGTAAATCTTCTCAATATTTGTGGTTTGCTTTGCGCGTTTCCTGGGAGATCAGAAATACATTCCGATGCATTGCTGCAGCTTTATTCTATACCTTGGACCGTCACATTGACGATGAAACACAGAAATTGCGTCGGGATTTAATACAAAATGCACAATGCCGACTCAAGTACAAAAAGTGTAAATGTTATCATAGTATGTGGTTTCCTTTGAGCCTCTCCTGGGAGATCAGTATTAAATTCCGATGCACTACTGCAGCATTACTGTATCCCTTGGACCTTCACATTGACGATGAAACAAAATAATTGCGTCGAGATTTAATACAAAAGGCACAATCCGACTTAAGTACAAGAAGAGTGAATCTACTCATTGTTTCTGGTGTGCTTTGAGCGTTTCCTGAGATATCAGTATTAGATTCCGATGCACTACTGCAGTTTTACTCTATCCCTTGGACCTTCACATTGACTTAGAAACACAGATATTGCGTCGGGATTGATTACAAAAGGCACAATGCCGACTTAAGTACAAGAAGAGTACATCTTCTCATTGTTTGTGGTTTGCTTTGAGCGTTTCCTGTGGGATCAGTTCTAGATTGCGATGCACTACTGCAGTATTACTCTATCCCTTGGACCTTATCATTGACGATGAAACACAAAAATTGCGTCGGTATTTAATACAAAAGGCACAAAGCCGACTTAAGTACAAGAATAGTAAATCTTCTCATTGTTCGTGACGTGTTTTGAGCGTTTCCTGGGAGATCAATATTATATTTTGATGCACTACTGCAGCTTTACTCTATTACTTGGACTTTCACATTGTAGAAGAATCACGGAAATTGCGTCGGTATTTAATATAAACGGCACAATGCCGACATAAGTACAAGCAGAGTAAATCGCCTCATTGATTGTGGTTTGCTTTACCCTATCCCTTGGGCCTTCACATTCACGATGAAACACAGATATTGCGTCGGTATTTAATATAAAGGGCACAATGCCGGCTTATGTACAAGAATAGTACATCCTCTCATTGTTCGTGGTGTGCTTTGAGCGTTTCCTGTGAGATCAGTATTATATTCCGATGCACTACTGCAGCGTCACCTTATCCCATGGACCCTCTCATTGACGATGAAGCACAGAAATTTCGTCGGTATTTAATACAAAAGGCACAATGCCGACTTAAGTACAAGAAGAGTAAATCTTCTCAATCTTTGTGGTTTGCTTAGAGCGTTACCTGGGAGATCAGAATAAGATTCCGATGCAATACAGCTGCTTTACTCTGTCACTTGGACTATCACATTGTCGATGAAACACAGAAATTGCGTCGCGATTTAATACAAAAGGCAGAATGGCAACTTGAGTACAAGAAGAGTAAATCCTCTCAATTTTTGTGATTCGCTTTGAGCGTTTCCCGGGAGATCATTATCTGTTTCCGATGCTCTACTGCTGCTTTACTCTATCGCTTGGACCTTCAGATTGACGATGAAACACAGATATTGCGTCGTGATTAATTACAAAAGCCACAATGCCGACTTAAGTACAAGAAGAGGAAATCTTCTCAATGTTTGTGGTTTGCTTTGAGCGTTTCCTGTGGGATCAGTATTAGATTCCGATGCACTAATGGAGCTTTACTCTATCCCTTGGACCTACACATTGACGATGAAATACAGTCGACACAATGTCGACTTAAGTACAAGAAGAGTAAATGTTGTTTATTTTGTGGTTAGCTTTGAGCGTTACCTGGGAGATCAGTATTAGATTCCGATGCACTACTGCAGCCTTACTCTGTAACTTGGACCTACAAATTGACGATGAAACACTGAAATTGCGTCGGGATATAATACATAAGGCACATTGCCGACTTAAGCACCAGAAGAGTTAATTTTCTCATTGTTTGTGGTTTGCTAGGAGCGTTTCCTGGGAGATCGGTATTAGATTATGATGCACTACTGCAGCTTTAATCTATCCCTTGGATCTTCAGATTGATGATGAAACACAGAATTTGCGTCAGGATTCAAAATTAAAAGGCACATTGCCGACTGAAGTAAACAAAGAGTAAATCTTCTCATAGTTTTAGGTTTATTTTGAGCGTTTCCTGGTAGATCAGTATTAGTCTCCGATGCAATACTACAGCTTCACGCTATCCTTTGGACCTTCACATTGACGATGAAACACAGAAATTGCGTCGGGATTTAATACAAAAGGCAGAATACCGACTTAAGTACAAGAAGAGTACATCTTCTCAATGTTTGTGGTTTGCTTTGAGTGTTTCCTGTGGGATCAGTATTAGATTCCGATGCACTAATGCAGCTTTACTCTATCCCTTGGACCTACACAATGACGATGAGACACAGAAATAGCGTCGGGATTTAATACAAAGTACACAATGTCGACTTAAGTACAAGCAGAGTAAATGTTGTTTCTTTTGTGGTTAGCTTTGAGCGTTTCCTGGGAGATCAGTATTAGATTCCGATGCACTACTGCAGCATTACTCTATTCCTTGGACCTTCAGATTGACGATGAAACACTGAAATTGCGTCGGGATTTAATACATAAGGCACAATGCCGACTTAAGTACCAGAAGAGTTGATTTTCTCATTGTTTGTGGTATGCTAGGAGCGTTTCCTGGGAGATCAGTATTAGATTCCGATGCACTACTGCAGCTTTACTCTATCCCTTGGTTCTTCAGATTGACGATGAAACACAGAATTTGCGTCGGGATTTAAACCAAAAAAGGCACAAGGCCGACGCAAGTAAAAGAAAAGCAAATCTCATTGTTTAAGTTTTGTTTTGAGCGTTTCCTGGTGGATCAGTATTAGTCTCCGATGCAATACTGCAGCTTTACGCTATTCTTTGGTCCTTCACATTGACAATGAAACACAGAAATTGCGTCGGGAATTAATACGAAAGGCACAATGTTGACTTAAGTACAAGAAAGTTAAATATTCTTTTTGTTTTCGGTTTGATTTGAGCGTTTCCTGGGAGATCAGTATTATATTCCGATGCACTACTGCAGCTTTACTCTATCCCTTGGACCTTCACATTGACGATGAAGCACAAATAATTCGTCGGTCTTAATACAAAAGGCACAATGCCGACTTAATTACAAAAAGAGTAAATCTTCTCATTGTTTGTGGTTTGCTTTGAGCGTTTCCTGGGAGATCAGTATTAGATTGCGATGCACTACTGCAGCTTTACTCTATCCCTTGGACCTTCACATTGACGATGAAACATAGAAGTTGCGTCGGGATTTAATACAACAGGCACAATGCCGACCTAAGTACAGGAAGGGTATATCTTCTCATTGTTTGTGGTTTGCTTTGAGCGTTTCCTGGGAGATCAGTATTAGATTCCGATGAATTACTAAAGCTTTAATCTATCACTTGGAACTTCACATTGACGATGATTTACAGAAATTGCCTCGGGATTTAATACAAAAATCACAATACCGACTTAAGTACAAAAAGAGTATATCTTCTCATTGTTTGTGGTTTGCTTTGAGCGTTTCCTGGGAGATCAGTATTAGATTCCGATACACTACTGCAGCTTTACTCTATCATTTGGACCTTCACGTTGACGTTGAAACACTGATATTGCGTCGGGATTAATTACAAAAGCACAACGTCAACCTAAGTACAAGGAGAGTAAATCGTCTCATTGTTTGTCTTTTGCTTTGAACGTTTCCTCTGGGATCAGTATTAGTTTCCGATGCACTATTGCGCCTTTACTCTAACCCTAGGACCTTCACAGTGACGATGAAACACATAAATTGCATCGGGATTTAATAGAAAACGCACAATGTCGACTTAATTACAAGAAATGTAAATATTCTTTTTGTTTGTGGTTTGCTTTGAGCGTTTCCTGGGAGATCAGTATTAGATTCCGATGCACTACTGCAGCTGTACTCTATCCCTTGGACCTTCACATTGACGATGAAACACAGAAACTGCGTCGGGATTTAATACAAAAGGCACAATGCCGACTTAAGTACAAGAAGAGTAAATATTCTTATTGTTTGTGGTTCGCTTTGAGCGTTTCCTGGGAGATCAGTATTAGATTCCGATACACTACTGCAGCCTTACTCTATCATTTGGACATTCTGATTGACGATGAGACACAGATATTGCGTCGGTATTAATTACAAAAGGCACAATGCCGACTTCAGTACAAGAAGAGTATATCTTCTCATTGTTTTTGGTTTGCTTTGAGCGTTTCCTGTGGGATCAGTATTAGATTCCGATGAACTGCTGCAGGTTCACTCTATCCCTTGGACCCCCTCATTGACGATGACGCACAGATATTTCGTTGGTATTTAATACAAAAAGGACAATGCCGACTTAAGTACAAGAAGAGTACATCTTCTCATAGTTTGTGGGTTGCTTTGTGCGTTTCCTGGGAGATCAGTATTCGATTCCGATACACTACTCCAGCGTTACTCTATCCCTTGGACCTTCACATTGACGAAGAACCACAGATATTGCGTCGCGATTAATTTCAAAAGGCACAATGCCGACTTAAGTACAAGAAGAGTACAACCCCTCATTGTTTGTGGTTTGCTTTGAGCGTTTCCTGTGGGATCAGTATTAGATTCCGAAGCACTAATGGAGCTTTACTCTATCCCTTGGACCTTCACATTGACGATGAAAAACAGAAATTGCGTCGGGATTTCATACAAAATCCACAATGTCGACTTAAGTACAAGATGAGTAAATGATGTTTCTTTTGTGGTTTGCTTTGAGCCTTTCCTGGGATATCAGTATTAGATTCCGATGAACTACAGAAGCTTTACCCTATCCCATGGACCTTCACATTGCCGATGAAAGAGAGAAATTGCGTCGGCATTTAAAACAAAAGGCAAATTGCCGACTTATGATTTAGATGAGTATTTCTTCTCATTGTTAGTGGTTTGATTTGAGCGGTTCCTGGGACATCAGTATTAGAATCCGATGCACTACTGCAGCTTCACTCTATCCCTTGGAACGTCACACTGACGATGAGACTCAGAAATTGCATCGGGATTTAATACAAAAGGCACAATGCCGACTGAAGTACAAGAAGAGTAAATCTTCTCATTGTTTGTGGTTTGTTTTAAGCGTTGCCTAGTAGATCAGTATTAGCTTCGGATGCACTACTGCAGCATTACTCTATCCCTTGGACCTTCACATTGACTATGAAACACAGAAATTGCGTCGTAATTTAATACAAAGGGTACAATGCTGACTTAAGTACAAGAGGAGTAAATCTTCTCATTGTTTGTGGTTTGCTTTGATCGTTTCCTGGGAGATCAGTATCAGATTCCGATGCACTACTGCAGCTTTACTCTATCCCTTGCAACTTCACATTGACGATAAAACACAGAAATTGCGTCGGGGTTTAATACAAAAGGCACATTGCCAACTTAAGTAAAAGAATTGTAAATCATCTCATCGTTTGTGTTTTGCTTTGAGCGGATCCTGGGAGATCAGTATTAGATTCCGATACACTACTGCAGCCTTACTCTATCATTTGGACCTTCACATTGACGATGAAACACAGATATTGCATCGGGATTAATAACAAAGGACACAATGCCGACTTAAGTACAAGAAGAGTATATCTTCTCATTGTTTGTGGTTTGCTTTGAGCGTTTCCTCTGGGATCAGTATTAGTTTTTGATGCACTATTGCGGCTTTATTCTATCCTTTGGACCTTCACAGTGAGGATGAAACACAGAATTTGCGTCGGGATTTAATACAAAAGGCGCAATGTCAACTTGAGTAAAAGAAAAGTAAATATTCTTTTTGTTTGTGGTTTGCTTTGAGCGTTTCCTTGGAGATCAGTATTAGATTCCGATGCGCTACTGCAGCTTTACTTTATCCCTTGGACGTTCACATTGACGATGAACACAGAAATTGCGTTGGGATTTAACATAAAAGGCACAATACCGACTTAAGTACAAGAAGAGTAAATCGCCTAATTGTTTGTGGTTTGCTTTGAGCGTTTCCTGGGAGATCAGTACTAAATCCCGATGCACTATTGCAGCTTTACTTCATCTCTTGGACCTTCATATTGATGATGGAACACAGAAATTGCGTAGGGATTTAATTCAAAAGGCACAATGCCGACTGAAGTACAAGACGAGTAAATATTCCATTTTTTTGTTTGTGGTTTGCACTGAGCGATTCCTGCGAGATCAGTATTAGATTCTGATGCACCACTCTAGAGTTACTCTATCCCCTGGACCTTCAGATTGACAATGAAGCACAGAAATTGCGTCGGGATTTAATACAGAAGGCACAATGCCGACTTAACTACAAGAAGAGGAAATCTTCTCATTGTTTGTGGTTTTCTGTGAGCATTTCCAGGGAGATCAGTATTAGATTCCAATGCACTACTGCAGCTTTACTCTATCACCTGGACCTTCACATTCACGACGAAACACAGAAATTGCGTCGGGATTTAATACAAAGGCCATAATGCCGACTTAAGTACAAGAAGGTTAAGTCTTCTCATTGTTTGTGGTTTGCTTTGAGCGTTTCCTGCGAGATCAGTATTAGTTTCCGATTCACTACTGCAGCTTTACTCTATCCCTTGGACCTTCACAATGGCGATGAAACACAGAAATCGCGTCGGGATTTAATCCAAAAGGCACAATACCGGATTAAGTTAAAAAAGAGTAAATCTTCTCATTGTTTGTGGTTTGCTTTGAGCGTTTCCTGGGAGATCAGTATTAGTTTCCGATGCACTGCTGTACCTTTACCCTATACCTTGGACCTTAACATTGCCGATGAAACACAGAAATCGCGTCGGGATTTAATCCAAAAGGCACAATACCGACTTAAGTTCAAAAAGAGTAAATCTTCTCATTGTTTGTGGTTTGCTTTGAGCGTTTCCTGGGAGATCAGAATTAGATTCCAATGCACTGCAGCATTACTCTATCCCTTCGACCTTCACATTGACGATGAAACACAGAAATTGCGTCGGGATTTAATATATTAGGCACAATGCCGACTCGAGTACAAGAATAGTCAATCTTCACATTGTTCGTGGTTTGCTATGAGCGTTTCCTGGGAGATCAGTATTAGATTCCGATGCCCTACTGCAGCTTTACTCTATGCCTAGGACCTTCAAATTGAGGATGAAACACAGAGTTTGTGTCGGGATTTAATACAAAAGGCACAATGCCGCCCTAGGTTCAAGAAGAGTAAATCTTCTCATCTTTTCTGGTTTGCTTTGAGCGTTTCCTGGGAGATCAGTATTAGATTCCGATGCACTACTGCAGCTTTACTCTATCCCTTGGACCTTCACATTGACGATGAAACGCTGCATTTGTGTCGGGATTTAATACAAAATGCACAATGACGACTTAAGTACAAAAAGAGTATATCTACTCATTGTTTGCGGTTTCCTTTGAGCGTTTCCTGGGAGTTCAAAATTACATTCCGATGCCCAACTGAAGGCTTACTCTATCCCTTGGACCTTCACATTGACGATGAAACACAGAAATTGCGTCGGGATTTAAAACAAAAGGCACAATGCCGACTGACGTACATGTAGAGTAAATCCTCTAATAGTTTGTGGTTAGCTTTGAGCGTCTGCCGGGAGATCAGTATTAGATTCCGATGCACTACTGCAGCTTTACTCTATCCCATCTACCTTCACATTGACGATGGAACAAAGTAATTGCGTCGGGATTTAATACAAAAGGCACAATCCGACTTAAGTAGAAGAAGGGTAAATCTACTCAGTGTTTGTTGTTTGCTTTTGAGCGTTTCCTGGTATATCAGTATTAGACTCGGATCCACTACTGCAGCTTTACTCTATCCCATCTACCTTCACATTGACGATGGAACACAGAAATTGCGTCGGGATTTAATACAAAGGGCATAATGCCGACTTAAGTACAAGAGGAGTAAAAAATCTCATTGATTGTGGCTTGTTTGAGCGTTTCCTTGGAGATCAGTATTAGATTCCGATACACTACTGCAGTTTTACTCCATCCCTTGGACCTCCACATTGGCGATGAAACACAGAAATTGCGTCGGGATTTAATACAAAAGGCACAATGTGGAATAAGTACAAGAACAGTAAATATTCTTTATGTTTGTGGTTTCCTTTGAGGGCGTCCTGGGAGATCAGTATTAGATTCCGATGCCCTACTGCCGCTTTACTATATCCCTAGGACCTTAACATTGAGGATGACACACAGAGATTGCGTCGGGGTTTAATACAAAAGGCACAATGCCGACATAAAGTCAAGAAGAGTAATTTCTCTCATTGTATGTGGTTTGCTTGGAGCGTTTCCTGTGAGAACAGTATTAGATTCAGATGCACTACTGCAGCTTTACTCTATCCCTTAGACCTTCTGATTGACGATAAAACACAGAATTTGCGTCGGGATTTAAAACAAAAGGCACAATGCCGACATAAGTACAAGAAGAGTATACCTTCTCATTGTTTGTGGTCTGCTTTGAGCGTTTCCTGGGAAATCAGTATTGGATTCCGATGCACTACTGCAGCTTTACTCTAACACCTGGGGCCTTCACATTGACGATGAAACGCAGAAATTGCGTCGGGATTTAATTCAAAAGGCACAATGCCGACATAAGTACAAGAAGAGTAAATCGTCTGACTGTGGTTTGCTTTAAGCGTTTCCTGGGAGATCAATATTAGATTCCGATGCACTACTGCAGCTTTACTTTATCCCTTGGACCTTCACATTGACGATCAAACACAGAATTTGCGTCGGAATATAATACAAAAGACACAATGTCGACATAAGTACAAGAAGAGCAAATCTTCTCATTGTTCGTTGTTTGTTTCGAGCGTTTCCTGGGAGATCAGTACTAGATTCCGACGCACTACAGCAGCGTTACTCTATCCCTTGGTCCTTCATATTACCGATGAAACAGAGAAATTGCGTCGGGATTTAATAACAAATTCACTATGTCGACTTAAGTACATGAAGAGAAAATGTTGTTTCTTTTGTGGTTTGGTTTGAGCGTGTCCTGGGAGATCAGTATTAGATCCCGATGCACTACAGCAGCTTGACTCTATCCCTTTGTCCTTCACATTGCCGATGAAACAGACAAAATGCGTCGGGATTTAAAACAAAAGGCAAAATGCCGACTTATGTATTAGATGAGTATATCTTATCATTGTTTGTGGTTTGCTTTGAGCGTTTCCTGAAGGATCAGTATTAGATTCCAATGCACTACTGCAGCTTTACTCTATCCCTTGAACCTTAACACTGACGATGATACTCAGAAATTGCGTCGGGATTAGATACAAAGGGCACAATGCCGACTAAAGTACAAGTAGAGTAAATTTTCGCATTGTTTTTGGTGTGTTTTAAGCGTTACCTGGGAGATCAGTATTAGTTTCCGATGCACTACCGTAGCATTACTCTATCTCTCGGACCTTCACATTGTCGATGAAACACAAAAACTGCGTCGGGATTTAATACAAAAGTCACAATGCCGACTTAAGTACAAGAAGAGTAAATCTTCTCATTGTTTGTGGTTCGCTTTAAGCGTTTCCTGGGAGATCAGTATTAGATTCCGATACACTACTGCAGCCTTACTCTATCATTTGGACAGTCTGATTGACGATGAAACACAGATATTGCGTCGGTATTAATTACAAGAGGCACAATGCCGACTTCAGTACAAGAAGAGTAAATCTTCTCATTGTTTGTGGTTTGCTTTGAGCGTTTCCTGTGGGATCAGTATTAGATTCCGATGCACTGCTGCAGGTTCACTCTATCCCTTGGACCCTCTCATTGACGATGACGCACAGATATTTCGTTGGTATTTAATAAAAAAGGACAATGCCGACTTAAGTACAAGAAGAGTACATCTTCTCATAGTTTGTGCGTTGCTTTGTGCGTTTCCTGGGAGATCAGTATTCGATTCCGATACACTACTCCAGCGTTACACTATCATTTGGACCTTCACATTGACGATGAAACACAGATATTGCATCGGGATTAATAACAAAGGGCACAATGCTGACTTAAGTACAAGAAGAGTATATCTTCTCATTGTTTGTGGTTTGCTTTGAGCGTTTCCTTTGGGATCAGTATTAGATTTTGATGCACTATTGCGGCTTTATTCTAACCTTTGGACCTTCACAGTGACGATGAAACACAGAATTTGCGTCGGGATTTAATACAAAAGGCGCAATGTCAACTTAAGTACAAGAAAAGTAAATATTCTTCTTGTTTGTGGTTTGCTTTGAGCGTTTCCTGGGAGATCAGTATTAGATTCCGATGCACTACTACAGCTTTACTTTATCCCTTGGACCTTCACATTGACGATGAAACACAGAAATTGCGTCGGGATTTAATACAAATGTCACAATGCCGACTTAAGTACAAGAAGAGTAAATCGCCTAATTGTTTGTGGTTTGCTTTGGGCGTTTCCTGGGAGATCAGTACTAGATCCCGATGCACTATTGCAGCTTTACTCCATCTCTTGGACCTTCACATTGACGATGGAACACAGAAATTGCGTAGGGATTTAATTCAAACATCACAATGCCGACTGAAGTACAAGAGGAGTAAATATTCCATTTTTTTGTTTGTGGTTTGCACTGAGCGATTCCTGGGAGATCAGTATTAG